>NW_022265992.1:37500-57218 GCF_002021735.2 Oncorhynchus kisutch | reverse complement strand
ATAACCATCACGCGCCACGGCGGCGACACCACGTGCCAACGCCCAATGAGTCCGTTCTGGGGGAGGGCTCGTGTGTTCAGACTTCGGGGATTCTCGTCGCGGCAGCGCTGCTGCTTCCATAGACCCCTCAGCCTACGACCAGCGCTCTCTGGTGAGTCACCTTTTAACCCCTGACCTCTGACCTCTATGACCTTTTTTTAAATTATCTCTCTGACCAATAAGGTTCTATATGTCTTCCAAGGGTTCTGGTCTTGATGATGAGTAAATGTCTGACTTAATATTTATGTTTTTGAATATATTTACCCCTCCATTCTCCTCCCTTCCCTCCCTCCCCGTCCTCCAGTCCAGCCCCGGCCAGCACTTCGCCGCTCCCCTCCCAGAGGTCAGGGTTCAGTCAGTGGGTGGGGCAAGCAGGAGGTCAAGTTGGAAACAGCCTCAGCCCCGCGCCCCCAGCCTCAAACGCAGCAAAACCAGCTGGAAGAGAGGGAGAAGTCCTCTGCTCTCGAGGGAGGGAGGAGGAGAGGAGGAAAGAGGAGGCCTTAGAGCTGCTACAGTGTCCTCTCTGGGCCCTTCTGTACACAGGGGAGTACGGGGACTGTAACGGGAGGAGTCTTCATCACATGACCTATGACCCCAACAAGGACCTTTCACCTGAACGATGACATGGAGAGGAATGTGAGGTCCCTGGATCTCTGGTCTCGCTCTCTTCTCTCTCTTCTCTTCTCCTCTCTCCTCTCCCGCGTTTCTCTCACTCTCACCCCTCTATCTCCTCTCCTCTCACTCTCCTTCTGTTCTCTCCCTCTCCTCTCTCTCCTTCTGTTCTCCCTCTCTCTCTCCTTCTTTTCTCCCTATCTCCTTCTGTTCTCCCTCCCTCTCTCTCTCTCCTTCTGTTCTCCCCTCTCTCCTCCTTCCTTCTGTTCTCCCTCCCTCTCGCTCTCCTCTCCTTCTGTTCTCCCTCTCTTCTCTTCTGTTCTCCCTCCCTCTCATCTCTCCTTCTTTTCTATCCCTCTCTCCTTCTGTTCTCCCTCCCTCTCTCTCTCTCCTTCTGGGTTCGTCCCTCTCTCTCTCCGTCTTTTCTCCCTTCTCCTCCGTCATCGTGCGCTCTCATCCCTTCTGTTCTCCCTCTCCTCTCTCCTTCGGTGTCTCCTCTCTCACCTCGCCTTCTCTTCTTGTTGTGTTTGTTTATAGAGTCGCTGCAGGGAGGGCTATTGTTCCACTGTAATTGATTGGCCGAAGGCAGAAATTGTTTGTTCTCAGTGGGTAGCAGACCCCTGTGTGTGTGTGTGTGTAGTGTGTGTGTAGTGTGTGTGTAAGCCAGAGGTGTGATGTCCCCTCTGCAGTAACAGGGTGATTCTATCAGTGTAGTAGGAGAGATAGCAGCCTCTCTGTACCTCTCCTCTATCAGGGAGAGAGAGAGCAGCCTCTCTGTACCTCTCCTCTTTCAGGGAGAGAGAGCAGCCTCTCTGTATCTCTCCTCTATCAGGGAGAGAGAGCAGCCTCTCTGTATGTCTCCTCTATCAGGGAGAAAGCAGCCTCTCTATAACTCTCCTCCATCAGAGAGAGAGAGAGCAGCCTCTCTGTAACCAGTTCAACTCTCTCCTCGACCCCCACCAGTCCAACTCTCCCCTCGACCGCCACCAGTCCAACTCTCTCCTCGACCGCCACCAGTCCAACTCTCTCCTCGACCCCCACCAGTCCAGTCAAAACACAGTAGTTTAGTTTAGTTTTCTATTAAGATAAACAGCAGATACCTTCCCAGCTACTTCAGTTAACTGAGGAGTAGCCAGTTTCTGTTCTGCTTGCTTGCTTTTTTACAAACTCGGTTGGAAAGAGTTCAACACGCTGACAGCAGCTGCCTCTGTTCAACTCTCCCGTGTTGATCCAGCCAGCCTTTTCAGAAGCTTTGCCTTCACACAGTCTGTCCGCACCGCTCTGTGGTGTCGAGCGCGGTCCTAAATTCAGCCGGCTGAAAACCTCCAAACAGGCTACCCAGACTGCTCTAGGGAGTCCGCATGGTCCTAAAGCACCCCGATGCCGTTTTTGGTGTCACGGTGCAATGATAAAACTGTGTTGGGGGGGTATGAGACAAAAATTACCCCCCCCCGCCATCATCCCCAGTGAAAGTTGTGCCCCTGGTGAGCAGTTTGGGTTGACGTAACAGTGGAGAGTTGGTTGTTAGCAGTTTGTACTGACTTAGTTGCTGACTGTGTTTTCCCCTGTCCTGTTCTCCAACCCTGCTCACCGAGAACTGAGCACTTTGTTGATGGCGTGTTTCCCAGAATGCATTAGTCTTCCAGTCTGACAGGACAAGCGAGAGTTGTTGTTCCCTGCTGCTAGAGAATGAATGTTCTGCACCGTCATGGGAAACACACATCCAAACTTAGAGACTGACGATGTAGAGGAAGGAGTGTGTGTAATGCTGACCTCTGACCTCTGTCCTCTGTAGAACCTGTGGTTCCGGGTCAGGAGAACGCTGCAGAGCTACAAGCCACGCTGGTGTAGAGAACATGAAGACTGGAACCTCTACCTGTTCTCCCCCTCAGAACTCGTGAGTCACACAAACACACACACACGTACACGTACACGTACACACACACACACACACACACACACACGTACACACACACACACATACACACACCACACACACACACACGCGTACACACGTACTTGTTGTCTCACCTTCTCATAAATACTGTATCTTCCTCCTCTGTGCTGATTTCCCCTCCTTCCTTCCTTCCTTCCTTCCTTCCTTCCTTCCTTCCTTCCTTCCTTCCTTCCTTCCTTCCTTCCTTCCTTCCTTCCTTCCTTCCTTCCTTCCTTCCTTCCTTCCTTCCTTCCCTCCCTCCTCCCTCCCTCCCTCCTTCCCTCATTCCCTCCCTCACCCCATCCCCTCCCACCTCTCTCCAACTCCCTCCCTCACCCCATCCCTTCCCACCTCTCTCCCCCTCCCTCCCTCACCCCCCCCCCCCCCCCCTCCCTCCCTCACCCCATCCCTCTCTCCCCCTCCTCACCTCTCCCCCACTCACACCATCCCCTCTCTCCCCCTCCTCACCCCCCCTTCCCCCTCTCCTCTCCTCCCCTCCCTCCCCCACTCCACTCCCTCATCCCATCCACCTCCACCTCCCCCCTCTTTCTCCCTCCCTCATCCCATCCACCTCCACCTGCCCCCTCTTTCTCCCTCCCTCCCTCCCTCACCTCACCCCCCCCTCTCTCCCCCTCCTCACCCCCCCCTTCCCCCTCTCCTCTCCTCCCCTCCCTCCCCCACTCCACTCCCTCATCCCATCCACCTCCACCTCCCCCCTGTTTCTCCCTCCCTCATCCCATCCACCTCCACCTGCCCCCTCTTTCTCCCTCCCTCCCTCCCTCCCTCCCTCCCCCCCTCTCTCTCCCCTCCCTCCTCTAGGTTCCGTGTGTGGGCTAAGGGGATGATTTCTCATAAGATGTTTGATCACGTGGTCCTCCTCTTCATCTTCCTCAACTGCATCACCATCGCTCTGGAGAGACCCGGCATTCTGCCTCACAGCACCGTAAGACACTAGGGCTGGTCTTATACCCTATTTTACTATATACCAGTATTGATGCATTTTACTTTACCTTCTAGAACCCTATTTATACTTTACCTTCTAGAACCCTGTTTTTACTTTACCTTCTAGAACCCTATTTATACTTTACCTTCTAGAACCCTATTTTTACTTTACCTTCTAGAACCCTACTTTTACTTTACCTTCTAGAACCCTATTTTTACTTTACCTTCTAGAACACTATTTATACTTTACCTTCTAGAACCCTGTTTTTACTTTACCTTCTAGAACCCTGTTTTTTACTTTACCTTCTAGAACCCTATTTATACTTTGCCTTCTAGAACCCTATTTCAATGTGGTTGGTTAGGCTTCATTAATGCCATTCAGACTTGAAGTCGATACAACAACTATGATAGCTGAGGTTCATAGATTAGTATGAATATTAGTTCAGAACCTAAGGTTTTAGTAAATGCTTTCGGCTAGCTAGATTTTTTACATCCACTGTTTCCCAAGACGACAGCCTGGTTTACTGGTTTTCTCAGGAGTCCCTAAAACATTAAACAATGTCATACTGTACTCATTTCATAACACCAGCTAGGTGGCTGGCTAATGTTAGCCAGTCAGTTAACTTGCTAAATCACAATTTTCGTAAATTAACTTTATGACAAAAAATGTTGCCCAATCGATTGTCTCTACATTAACTAACACATTCCTCTCCATTATAAATGTTTTGCTTGACTCGTTATGACGTCATAACTACTTACATTTGTTTCCACCGTAATGTTTTGTCAGCCATCTTTGCTGAAGAAAGTCACCAGGGAGCGGCGGCTCGCGTCAAATTCATCATTGGAACCACTCAATATGATTGGTTATATAAAAACCTTGGGGGCACCCAAATGCATATTGAGTGATCTAACTCCCCCTGGTGGTGGTCTGGAGCCGTAATGCTCTGGACCCTTTCTTTCTAAAATTATCTGCCGAAATTGTTGCCACCCCTATTACTAGCCTGTTCAACCTCTCTTTCGTGTCGTCTGAGATTCCCAAAGATTGGAAAGCAGCTGCGGTCATCCCCCTCTTCAAAGGGGGGGACACTCTTGACCCAAACTGCTACAGACCTATATCTATCCTACCGTGCCTTTCTAAGGTCTTCGAAAGCCAAGTCAACAAACAGATTACCGACCATTTCGAATCTCACCATACCTTCTCTGCTATGCAATCCGGTTTCAGAGCTGGTCATGGGTGCACCTCAGCCACGCTCAAGGTCCTAAACGATATCTTAACCGCCATCGATAAGAAACATTACTGTGCAGCCGTATTCATTGATCTGGCCAAGGCTTTCGACTCTGTCAATCACCATATCCTCATCGGCAGACTCGACAGCCTTGGTTTCTCAAATGATTGCCTCGCCTGGTTCACCAACTACTTCTCTGATAGAGTTCAGTGTGTCAAATCGGAGGGTCTGCTGTCCGGACCTCTGGCAGTCTCTATGGGGGTGCCACAGGGTTCAATTCTTGGACCGACTCTCTTCTCTGTATACATCAATGAGGTCGCTCTTGCTGCTGGTGAGTCCCTGATCCACCTCTACGCAGACGACACCATTCTGTATACTTCCGGCCCTTCTTTGGACACTGTGTTAACAACCCTCCAGGCAAGCTTCAATGCCATACAACTCTCCTTCCGTGGCCTCCAATTGCTCTTAAATACAAGTAAAACTAAATGCATGCTCTTCAACCGATCGCTACCTGCACCTACCCGCCTGTCCAACATCACTACTCTGGACGGCTCTGACTTAGAATACGTGGACAACTACAAATACTTAGGTGTCTGGTTAGACTGTAAACTCTCCTTCCAGACCCATATCAAACATCTCCAATCCAAAGATAAATCTAGAATTGGCTTCCTATTTCGCAACAAAGCATCCTTCACTCATGCTGCCAAACATACCCTTGTAAAACTGACCATCCTACCAATCCTCGACTTTGGCGATGTCATTTACAAAATAGCCTCCAATACCCTACTCAACAAATTGGATGCAGTGTATCACAGTGCAATCCGTTTTATCACCAAAGCCCCATATACTACCCACCATTGCGACCTGTACGCTCTCGTTGGCTGGCCCTCGCTTCATACTCGTCGCCAAACCCACTGGCTCCATGTCATCTACAAGACCCTGCTAGGTAAAGTCCCCCCTTATCTCAGCTCGCTGGTCACCATAGCATCTCCCACCTGTAGCACACGCTCCAGCAGGTATATCTCTCTAGTCACCCCCAAAACCAATTCTTCTTTGGCCGCCTCTCCTTCCAGTTCTCTGCTGCCAATGACTGGAACGAACTACAAAAATCTCTGAAACTGGAAACACTTATCTCCCTCACTAGCTTTAAGCACCAACTGTCAGAGCAGCTCACAGATTACTGCACCTGTACATAGCCCACCTATAATTTAGCCCAAACAACTACCTCTTTCCCAACTGTATTTAATTTTTATTTATTTATTTATTTTGCTCCTTTGCACCCCATTATTTTTTATTTCTACTTTGCACATTCTTCCATTGCAAAACTACCATTCCAGTATTTTACTTGCTATATTGTATTTACTTTGCCATCATGGCCTTTTTTGCCTTTACCTCCCTTCTCACCTCATTTGCTCACATTGTATATAGACTTGTTTATACTGCATTATTGACTGTATGTTTGTTTTTACTCCATGTGTAACTCTGTGTCGTTTTATCTGTCGAACTGCTTTGCTTTATCTTGGCCAGGTCGCAATTGTAAATGAGAACTTGTTCTCAACTTGCCTACCTGGTTAAATAAAGGTGTTCTCAACTAGCCTACCTGGTTAAATAAAGGGGAAATAAAATAAAAATAAATAAATAAAAATGCTGGGTTCCTCTAACTCCCCCTGGTGGTGGTCTGGAGCAATGAAGCCGTGATGCTGGGTACCTCTAACTCCCCCTGGTGGTGGTCTGGAGCCATGACCCTGGGTACCTCTAACTCCCCCTGGTGGTGGTCTGGAGCAATGAAGCCGTGATGCTGGGTACCTCTATCTCCCCCTGGTGGTGGTCTGGAGCAATGAAGCCGTGATGCTGGGTACCTCTATCTCCCCCTGGTGGTGGTCTGGAGCCATGACACTGGGTACCTCTAACTCCCCCCGGTGGTGGTCTGGAGCCATGACACTGGGTACCTCTAACTCCCCCTGGTGGTGATCTGGAGCAATGAAGCCGTGATGCTGGGTACCTCTATCTCCCCCTGGTGGTGGTCTGGAGCCATGACACTGGGTACCTCTAACTCCCCCTGGTGGTGATCTGGAGCAATGAAGCCGTGATGCTGGGTACCTCTATCTCCCCCTGGTGGTGGTCTGGAGCCATGACACTGGGTACCTCTAACTCCCCCTGGTGGTGATCTGGAGCAATGAAGCCGTGATGCTGGGTACCTCTATCTCCCCCTGGTGGTGGTCTGGAGCCATGACACTGGGTACCTCTAACTCCCCCTGGTGGTGATCTGGAGCAATGAAGCCGTGATGCTGGGTACCTCTATCTCCCCCTGGTGGTGGTCTGGAGCCATGACACTGGGTACCTCTAACTCCCCCTGGTGGTGATCTGGAGCAATGAAGCCGTGATGCTGGGTACCTCTATCTCCCCCTGGTGGTGGTCTGGAGCCATGACACTGGGTACCTCTAACTCCCCCTGGTGGTGATCTGGAGCAATGAAGCCGTGATGCTGGGTACCTCTATCTCCCCTGGTGGTGGTCTGGAGCCATGACACTGGGTACCTCTAACTCCCCCTGGTGGTGATCTGGAGCAATGAAGCCGTGATGCTGGGTACCTCTATCTCCCCCTGGTGGTGGTCTGGAGCCATGACACTGGGTACCTCTAACTCCCCCTGGTGGTGATCTGGAGCAATGAAGCCGTGATGCTGGGTACCTCTATCTCCCCCTGTTGGTGATCTGGAGCAATGAAGCCGTGATGCTGGGTTCCTCTAACTCCCCCTGGTGGTGGTCTGGAGCCGTGATGCTGGGTGCCTCTAACTCCCCCTGGTGGTGGTCTGGAGCAATGAAGCCGTGATACTGGGTACCTCTAACTCCCCCCGGTGGTGGTCTGGAGCCGTGATGCTGGGTCCCTCTAACTCCCCCTGGTGGTGGTCTGGAGCAATGAAGCCGTGATGCTGGGTACCTCTAACTCCCCCTGGTGGTGGTCTGGAGCCGTGATGCTGGGTGCCTCTAACTCCCCCTGGTGGTGGTCTGGAGCAATGAAGCCGTGATACTGGGTACCTCTAACTCCCCCTGGTGGTGGTCTGGAGCCGTGATGCTGGGTCCCTCTAACTCCCCCTGGTGGTGGTCTGGAGCAATGAAGCCGTGATGCTGGGTTCCTCTAACTCCCCCTGGTGGTGGTCTGGAGCCGTGATGCTGGGTGCCTCTAACTCCCCCTGGTGGTGGTCTGGAGCCGTGATGCTGGGTACCTCTAACTCCCCCTGGTGGTGGTCTGGAGCCGTGATGCTGGGTACCTCTATCTCCCCCTGGTGGTGGTCTGGTGCCGTGACACTGGGTACCTCTAACTCCCCCTGGTGGTGGTCTGGAGCCGTGATGCTGGGTACCTCTATCTCCCCCTGGTGGTGGTCTGGAGCCATGACACTGGGTACCTCTAACTCCCCCTGGTGGTGGTCTGGAGCAATGAAGCCGTGATGCTGGGTTCCTCTAACTCCCCCTGGTGGTGGTCTGGAGCCGTGATGCTGGGTACCTCTATCTCCCCCTGGTGGTGGTCTGGAGCCGTGACACTGGGTACCTCTAACTCCCCCTGGTGGTGGTCTGGAGCAATGAAGCCGTGATGCTGGGTTCCTCTAACTCCCCCTGGTGGTGGTCTGGAGTAATGAAGCCGTGATGCTGGGTACCTCTAACTCCCCCTTGTGGAGTTACAAAGGGGACGTAGAAACACATCGTCTAGTCTAACGGTCGTTGGAACAACTAAGCTCGTACGTAGAAACGCATCGTCTGGTCTAACGGTCGTCTGGCGTCGGAACTACGTGTGTGTAGGCCGTCAAATCAAAACCACTACTTTGATATAAAGTCGGGGTTTTTTGTGTTTTTTTACGAAAATGAAAACATGTCAGTTTGTCACCTTCAAGAGGTTGGAGAAATAACATGTTCAACTATTTAAGATATTTAGCTCCAATCCAAGGTTGTTCCTTTTAGATTAGGAGAAAAACAATTTTTCACTTCTCTCGTTGACTTCTCAAACCCCGAAACCCGGCCTTGGCTGTTTTGCTAAGCTTTCCCAGATGTCTTGCGATGTCTCTCCTACTCTCCCTCCAGGACCGAGTGTTTCTGAGTGTCTCCAACTAGAAACTCTCTGCTCTAATATACTGTCTCTCCTACTCTCCCTCCCTCCAGGAGAGAGTGTTTCTGAGTGTCTCTAACTACGTGTTCACTGTCATCTTCCTGGCTGAGATGACTGTCAAGGTAATACTCTGTTTGTCTGTTGTCTGTTTCAGTCTGTTGTCTGTTTCAGCCTGTTGTCTGTTTCAGCCTGTTGCCTGTTTCAGTCTGATCTCTGTTTCAGCCTGTTGTCTGTTTCAGTCTGTTGTCTGTTTCAGCCTGTTGCCTGTCTCAGTCTGTTGTCTGTTTCAGCCTGTTGCCTGTTTCAGTCTGTTGTCTGTTTCGGCCTGTTGCCTGTCTCAGTCTGTCTGTTTCAGCCTGTTGCCTGTCTCAGTCTGTTTCAGCCTGTTGCCTGTCTCAGTCTGATCTCTGTTTCAGCCTGTTGTCTGTTTCAGTCTGTTGTCTGTTTCAGTCTGTTGTCTGTCTCAGTCTGTTGTCTGTTTCAGCCTGTTGCCTGTTTCAGTCTGTTGCCTGTCTCAGTCTGTTGTCTGTTTCAGCCTGTTGCCTGTCTCAGTCTGCTGCCTGTTTCAGTCTGCTGTCTGTTTCAGTCTGCTGTCTGTTTCAGTCTGATCTCTGTCTCAGTCTGCTGTCTGTTTCAGTCTGCTGTCTGTTTCAGTCTGATCTCTGTTTCAGTCTGATCTCTGCTTCATTCTGATTTCTGTTTAAGTCTGCTGTCTGTTTCAGTCTGCTGTCTGTTTCAGTCTGTTGTCTGTTTCAGTCTGCTGTCTGTTTCAGTCTGCTGTCTGTTTCAGTCTGATCTCTGTTTCAGTCTGATCTCTGTTTCATTCTGATTTCTGTTTAAGTCTGCTGTTTGTTTCAGTCTGCTGTCTGTTTCAGTCTGCTGTCTGTTTCAGTCTGCTGTCTGTTTCAGTCTGCTGTCTGTTTCAGTCTGATCTCTGTCTCAGTCTGCTGTCTGTTTCAGTCTGCTGTCTGTTTCAGTCTGCTGTCTGTTTCAGTCTGCTGTCTGTTTCAGTCTGCTGTCTGTTTCAGTCTGATCTCTGTCTCAGTCTGCTGTCTGTTTCAGTCTGCTGTCTGTTTCAGTCTGCTGTCTGTTTCTGTCTGCTGTCTGTTTCAGTCTGCTGTCTGTTTCAGTCTGATCTCTGTCTCAGTATGCCGTCTGTTTCAGACTGCTGTCTGTTTCTGTCTGCTGTCTGTTTCAGTCTGCTGTCTGTTTCAGTCTGATCTCTGTCTCAGTATGCCGTCTGTTTCAGTCTGCTGTCTGTTTCAGTCTGATCTCTGTTTCAGTCTGATCTCTGTTTCAGTCTGATCTCTGTTTCAGTCTGCCATCTGTTTCAGTCTGCTGTCTGTTTCAGTCTGATCTCTGTCTCAGTCTGCTGTCTGTTTCAGTCTGCTGTCTGTTTCAGTCTGCTGTCTGTTTCAGTCTGCTGTCTGTTTCAGTCTGATGTCTGTTTCAGTCTGATCTCTGTTTCAGTCTGCTGTCTGTTTCAGTCTGATGTCTGTTTCAGTCTGATCTCTGTTTCAGTCTGCTGTCTGTTTCAGTCTGATCTCTGTTTCAGTCTGCTGTCTGTTTCAGTCTGATCTCTTTTTCTGTCTGTTGTCGGTTGCAGTTTTCATGCTGCCTGTTTTAGTCTGCTGTCGATTTGCTTTCTGTTTCAGTATCATGTTGTCTGTTTCAGTCTGCTGTCTGTTTCAGTCTGTTCTCTGTTTCAGTCTGTTGTCAGTCCTGGAGTTATTGTCTTCTTAATGTTGTGTCTATAGATTGTAGCGTTGGGGTTCTGCTGGGGTAAACAGAGCTACCTGAAGAGCAGCTGGAATGTTCTGGATGGGATCCTGGTGTTTGTCTCTCTGGTGGACATCCTGGTTTCTCTGGCCTTGACCGGAGGGAACCGCATCCTGGGAATCCTCAGAGTACTACGACTGCTACGCACACTACGACCTCTCAGGTAGGACCACACTACGACCACACTACGACCTCTCAGGTAGGACCACACTATGACCACACTACAACCACACTACGACCTCTCAGGTAGGACCACACTACGACCTCTCAGGTAGGACCACACTATGACCACACTACGACCACACTACGACCTCTCAGGTAGGACCACACTACGACCACACTACGACCTCTCAGGTAGGACCACACTACGACCACACTACGACCTCTCAGGTAGGACCACACTACAACCACACTACAACCACACTACGACCTCTCAGGTAGGACCACACTACGACCAGACTACGACCTCTCAGGTAGGACCACACTACGACCTCTCAGGTAGGACCACACAACGACCTCTCAGGTAGGACCACACTACGACCACACTACGACCTCTCAGGTAGGACCACACTACGACCTCTCAGGTAGGACCACACTACAACCACACTACGACCTCTCAGGTAGGACCACACTACGACCTCTCAGGTAGGACCACACTACGACCACACTACGGCCTCTCAGGTAGGACCACACTACGACCTCTCAGGTAGGACCACACTACGACCACACTACAACCACACTACAACCACAATACAACCACACTACAGCCACACTATGAGCTCTCAGGTAGGACCACACTACGACCTCTCAGGTAGGACCCCACTACGACCACACTACGACCTCTCAGGTAGGACCACACTACGACCACACTACGACCACACTACGACCTCTCAGGTAGGACCATACTCTGACCACACTACAAACACCCTACAACCAAACTACAACCACACTACAACCACAATACAACCACACTACAGCCACACTATGAGCTCTCAGGTAGGACCACACTACAACCACACTACGACCTCTCAGGTAGGACCACACTACGACCACACTACAACCAAACTACAACCACACTACAACCACAATACAACCACACTACAGCCACACTATGACTTCTCAGGTAGGACCACACTACAACCACACTACGACCTCTCAGGTAGGACCACCTACGACCACACTACGACCTCTCAGGTAGGACCACACTACGACCACACTACGACCACACTACGACCTCTCAGGTAGGACCACACTACAACCACACTACAACCACACTACGACCTCTCAGGTAGGACCACACTACGACCACACTACAACCACACTACAACCACACTACGACCTCTCAGGTAGGACCACACTACAACCAAACTACAACCACACTACAACCACAATACAACCACACTACAGCCACACTATGAGCTCTCAGGTAGGACCACACTACAACCACACTACGACCTCTCAGGTAGGACCACACTACGACCACACTACGACCACATTACAACCACACTACAACCAAACTACAACCACACTACAACCACAATACAACCACACTACAGCCACACTATGAGCTCTCAGGTAGGACCACACTACAACCACACTACGACCTCTCAGGTAGGACCACACTACGACCACACTACGACCTCTCAGGTAGGACCACACTACGACCACACTACGACCACACTACGACCTCTCAGGTAGGACCACACTACAACCACACTACAACCACACTACGACCTCTCAGGTAGGACCACACTACGACCACACTACAACCACACTACAACCACACTACGACCTCTCAGGTAGGACCACACTACGACCACACTACAACCACATTACAACCACACTACAACCAAACTACAACCACACTACAACCACAATACAACCACACTACAGCCACACTATGAGCTCTCAGGTAGGACCACACTACAACCACACTACGACCTCTCAGGTAGGACCACACTACGACCACACTACAACCATACTACAACCAAACTACAACCACACTACAACCACAATACAACCACAATACGACCACACTACGACCACACTACGACCCCACTACGACCACAATACAACCACACTATGTCCACACTACGACCCCACTTACGACCACACTACAACCACACTACGACCACAATACGACCACACTACAACCACACTACAGCCACACTATGAGCTCTCAGGTAGGACCACACTACAACCACACTACGACCACACTACAACCACAATACAACCACACTACAGCCACACTATGACCTCTCAGGTAGGACCACACTACGACCACACTACGACCTCTCAGGTAGGACCACACTACGACCACACTACGACCTCTCAGGTAGGACCACACTACGACCACACAACGACCACACTACGACCTCTCAGGTAGGACCACACTACAACCACACTACAACCTCTCAGGTAGGACCACAGTACGACCACACTACAACCACATTACAACCACATTACAACCAAACTACAACCACACTACAACCACAATACAACCACACTACAGCCACACTATGAGCTCTCAGGTAGGACCACACTACAACCACACTACGACCTCTCAGGTAGGACCACACTACGACCACACTACGACCTCTCAGGTAGGACCACACTACAACCACACTACAACCACACTACGACCTCTCAGGTAGGACCACACTACGACCACACTACAACCACACTACAACCACACTACGACCTCTCAGGTAGGACCACACTACAACCAAACTACAACCACACTACAACCACAATACAACCACACTACAGCCACACTATGACCTCTCAGGTAGGACCACACTACGACCACACTACGACCTCTCAGGTAGGACCACACTACGACCACACTACGACCTCTCAGGTAGGACCACACTACGACCACACTACGACCTCTCAGGTAGGACCACACTACAACCACACTACAACCACACTACGACCTCTCAGGTAGGACCACACTACGACCACACTACAACCACACTACAACCGCACTACGACCTCTCAGGTAGGACCACACTACGACCACACTACAACCACATTACAACCACACTACAACCAAACTACAACCACAATACAACCACAATACAACCACACTACAGCCACACTATGAGCTCTCAGGTAGGACCACACTACAACCACACTACGACCTCTCATGTAGGACCACACTACGACCACACTACAACCATACTACAACCAAACTACAACCACACTACAACCACAATACAACCACAATACGACCACACTACGACCCCACTACGACCCCACTACGACCACAATACAACCACACTATGACCACACTACGACCCCACTTACGACCACACTACAACCACACTACGACCACAATACGACCACACTACAACCACACTACAGCCACACTATGAGCTCTCAGGTAGGACCACACTACAACCACACTACGACCTCTCAGGTAGGACCACACTACGACCACACTACAACCACACTACAACCAAACTACAACCACACTACAACCACAATACAACCACACTACAGCCACACTATGAGCTCTCAGGTAGGACCACACTACAACCACACTACGACCTCTCAGGTAGGACCACACTACGACCACACTACAACCACAATACAACCACACTACAGCCACACTATGAGCTCTCAGGTAGGACCACACTACAACCACACTACGACCTCTCAGGTAGGACCACACTACGACCACACTACAACCACAATACAACCACACTACAGCCACACTATGAGCTCTCAGGTACGACCACACTACAACCACACTATGACCACAATACGACCTCTCAGGTAGGGGGGTGTGTCTGTGTGTGTATAATGTGTACGGTGTGTGTGTGTGTATGTGTGTGTATAATGTGTAAGGTGTGTGTATGTGTGTGTGTGTGTGTGTGTGTGTGTGTGTGTGTGTGTATGTGTGTGTATAATGTGTAAGGTGTGTGTGTGTGTATGTGTATGTGTGTGTATAATGTGTAAGGTGTGTGTGTGTGTGTATAATGTGTGTGTATAATGTGTAAGGTGTGTGTGTGTGTGTGTATGTGTGTGTATAATGTGTAAGGTGTGTGTGTGTGTGTGTGTGTATGTGTGTGTATAATGTGTAAGGTGTGTGTGTGTGTGTGTATGTGTGTGTATAATGTGTAAGGTGTGTGTGTGTGTGTGTGTGTGTATAATGTGTAAGGTGTGTGTGTGTGTATGTGTGTGTATAATGTGTAAGGTGTGTGTATGTGTGTGTGTGTGTGTGTGTGTGTATGTGTGTGTATAATGTGTAAGGTGTGTGTGTGTGTGTGTGTGTGTGTGTGTATGTGTGTATATAATGTGTAAGGTGTGTGTTGCAGGGTGATCAGTCGAGCCCCAGGGCTGAAGCTGGTAGTGGAGACTCTGATCACGTCTCTGAGACCCATCGGGAACATCGTCCTCATCTGCTGCGCTTTCTTCACTGTGTTTGGAATACTGGGAGTACAGGTAACACACACACACACACACACACACACACACTAACGCACACACACACACTAACGCACACACACACACACACACACACACACACTAACGCACACACACACACACACACACACTAACGCACACACACACACACTAACGCACACACACACACACACACACACACACACACTAACGCACACACACACACACACACACACACACACACACTAACGCACACACACACACACTAACACACACACACACACACACACACACACACACTAACGCACACACACACACACACACACACACACACTAACGCACACACACACACACACACTAACGCACACACACACACACTAATGCACACACACACACACACACTAACGCACACACACACACACTAACGCACACACACACACACACACACACACACACACACACACACACACACACACACACACACACACACACACACACTAACGCACACACACACACACTAACACACACACACACACACACACACACACACACACACTAAGCAGACACCTCAACGGCCCCTGAAAGAACTTCATTGGACTCAATGTAAACTGGAAACCACATATCCTGAGGCTGCAGTTATTGTAGCTGGGGATTTTAACAAGGCTAATCTGATAACAAGGCTCCCTAAATTTTATCAGCATATCGAAAATGTGTGACCCGGACTGGCAGAATTCTGGATCATTGTTACTCTAACTTCAGCGACGCATACAAAGCCCCGCCCCCCTTTCTGAAAATCTGACCACGACTCCATTTTGTTGCTCCCAGCCTATAGACAGACACTAAAACAGGAAATGCCCATGCTCGGGTCTGTTCAATGCTGGTCCGACCAATCGGATTCCACGCTTCAAGATTGTTTCGATCACGTGGACTGGGATATGTTCCTGATAGCCTCAGACAACAACATTGATGAATATGCTGATTCGGTGAGCTTTTAATCATGGAAAGGCAACCGTAAACATGACCGAATACAAACAGTGTTGCTATTCCCTCCGTAAGGCAATCAAGCAAGCTAAGCGTAATTATAGAGACAAAGTAGAGTCGCAATTCAACGGCTCCGACACAGGGTCTACAGTCAATCAGCCCCGTCGTGGACCAGGATGTCTTTGCTCCCAGACAAACTAAACAACTTCTTTGCTCGCTTTGAGGACAATACAGTGCCACTGACACGGCCCGCTACCAAAACATGCGGTCTCTCCTTCACCGCAGCAGACGTGAGTAAAACATTTAAACATGTTAACCCTCGCAAGGCTGCCGGCCCAGACGGCATCCCTAGCCGTGTCCTCAGAGCATGCGCAGACCAGCTGGCTGGTGTGTTTACAGACATATTTAATCAATCCCTATCCCAGTTTGCCGTTCCCACATGCTTCAAGAGGGCTGCCATTGTCCCTGTTCCCAAGAAAGCTAAGGTAACTGAGCTAAACGACTATCGCCCCGTCCTGGTCCTGGACTTTCTGACGGGCCGCCCCCAGGTGGTGAAGGTAGGAAACAACGTCTCCACCCCGCTGATCCTCAACACTGGGGCCCCACAAGGGTGTTTTCTCAGCCCTCTCCTGTACTCCCTGTTCACCCACAACTGCGTGGCCACGCACGCCTCCAACTCAATCATCAAGTTTGCGGACGACACTACAGTGGTAGGCTTGATTACCAACAACAACGAGACGGCCTACAGGGAGGAGGTGAGGGCCCTCGGAGTGTGGTGTCAGGAAAATAACCTCACACTCAACGTCAACAAAACAAAGGAGATGATCGTGGACTTCAGGAAACAGCAGAGGGAACACCCCCCCATCCACATCGAAGGGACAGCAGTGGAGAAGGTGGAACGTTTTAAGTTCCTCTGCGTATACATCACCAGGCCTCCAGTGCGCCTCCCCAGTCTGGTACGTCCTGTGTCGCCGGCTCCCCGCACTCGCCCTGAAGAGCGTGTCATCAGTCCGGTGAAACCTGGGCTCCACACCCCACCCTAACCCTCCCCATCTAGGTTCAGGTTTTGCGGTCGGATTCTGCACCTTTGGGGAGGGGGGGTGTAAGAGCGTGACTAAGGTTTTTTTCTAGTTATTATAGTTCTATGTTGGTGTGTGAGTATGGTTCCCAATTGGAGGCAGCTGAATATCGTTGTCATACTTAGTGTGTCCCTTTTTCCCACCTGCATTGTGGGATATTGTTTTGTTTAGTACTGCTCTACGTATTGCACGTTCGTTAATTCTTTGTTGTTTTGAAGTTTCACTGTAATAAATATGTGGAACTCGACTCACGCTGCGCCTTGGTCCGCTCTTTCTTACGACGAACGTGACAATATCCTACATTACTCATCTCATATGTATATACTGTATTCTATACCATCACTGCATCTTGCCGTTCGGCCATCGCTCATCCATATATTTATATTCTTATTAATTCCTTTACACTTGTGTGTATAAGGTAGTTGTTGTGAAATTGTTAGCTAGATTACTCGTTGGATATTACTGCACGGTCGGAACTAGAAGCACAAGCATTTCACTACACTCACATCTGTATGTGACACAAACACAAATAACACACTCTTTATTTGACACAAACACACACGCATATATATACGTATATACAGTACCAGTCAAAAGGTTGGACACACCGACTCATTAAACAGTTTGGCCACACCTCCTCATTAAACAGTTTGGACACACCTCCTCATTAAACAGTTTGGCCACACCTCCTCATTAAACAGTTTGGCCACACCTCCTCATTAAACAGTTTGGCCACACCTCCTCATTAAACAGGTTGGACACACCGACACATTCAAGGGTTTTTCTTTATTTTTACTATTTTCTACACTGTAGAATAATATATAATATTTAAGACATCAAAACTATGAAATAACACATATGGAATCATGTAGTAACCAAACAAAGTGTTAAACAAATCAATATATATATTTTAGATTCTTCCAAGTAGCTTTGATGACAGCTTTTGCATCACTCTTGGCATTCTCTCAACCAGCTTCATGAGGCAGTCACACACAGGAGAAGTCAATAGATCTCTGGAGGAGACAATATTAGATTCTCACCTTTAGAGCCTGTGTGTGTGTGTGTGTGTGTGTGTGTGTGTGTGTGTGTGTGTGTGTGTGTGTGTGTGTGTGTGTGTGTGTGTGTGTGTGTGTGTGTGTGTGTGTGTGTGTGTGTGTGTGTGTGTGTGTGTGTGTGTGTGTGTGGGGTATATATACGTTTGTGTGTGTGTGCGTGCGTGCGAGCGTTATTCATTATTATTCATTATTCTTTATTCATGTCCCCTGTCCTCTCTGTCCCCTGGGTTGGTTTTGTCTAGTTGTTTAAGGGGTAGTCCATAGTGTTATTCATGTCCCCTGTCCTCTCTGTCCCCTGGGTTGGTTTTGTCTAGTTGTCTAGTTGTTTAAGGGGTAGTCCATAGTGTTATTCCCTGTCCTCTCTGTCCCCTGGGTTGGTTTTGTCTAGTTGTCTAGTTTTTTAAGGGGTAGTCCATAGTGTTATTCCCTGTCCTCTCTGTCCCCTGGGTTGGGTTTGTCTAGTTGTCTAGTTGTCTAGTTGTTTAAGGGGTAGTCCACAGTGTTATTCATGTCCGCTGTCCTCTCTGTACCCTGGGTTGGTTTTGTCTAGTTGTCTAGTTGTTTAAGGGGTAGTCCATAGTGTTATTCATGTCCCCTGTCCTCTCTGTCCCCTGGGTTTAAGGGGTAGTCCATAGTGTTATTCCCTGTCCTCTCTGTCCCCTGGGTTGGTTTTGTCTGGTTGTCTAGTTGTTTAAGGGGTAGTCCATAGTGTTATTCCCTGTCCTCTCTGTCCCCTGGGTTGGTTTTGTCTAGTTGTCTAGTTGTTTAAGGGGTAGTCCATAGTGTTATTCCCTGTCCTCTCTGTCCCCTGGGTTGGTTTTGTCTAGTTGTCTAGTTGTTTAAGGGGTAGTCCATAGTGTTATTCCCTGTCCTCTCTGTCCCCTGGGTTGGTTTTGTCTAGTTGTCTAGTTGTTTAAGGGGTAGTCCATAGTGTTATTCCCTGTCCTCTCTGTCCCCCGGGTTGGTTTTGTCTAGTTGTCTAGTTGTTTAAGGGGTAGTCCATAGTGTTATTAATGTCCCCTGTCCTCTCTGTCCCCTGGGTTGGTTTTGTCTAGTTGTCCAGTTGTTTAAGGGGTAGTCCATAGTGTTATTAATGTCCCCTGTCCTCTCTGTCCCCTGGGTTGGTTTTGTCTAGTTGTCTAGTTGTTTAAGGGGTAGTCCATAGTGTTATTCCCTGTCCTCTCTGTCCCCCGGGTTGGTTTTGTCTAGTTGTCCAGTTGTTTAAGGGGTAGTCCATAGTGTTATTAATGTCCCCTGTCCTCTCTGTCCCCTGGGTTGATTTTGTCTAGTTGTCTAGTTGTTTAAGGGGTAGTCCATAGTGTTATTCCCTGTCCTCTCTGTCCCCTGGGTTGGTTTTGTCTAGTTGTCTAGTTGTTTAAGGGGTAGTCCATAGTGTTATTCCCTGTCCTCTCTGTCCCCCGGGTTGGTTTTGTCTAGTTGTCTAGTTGTTTAAGGGGTAGTCAGTAGTGTTATTCATGTCCCCTGTCCTCTCTGTCCCCTGGGTTGGTTTTGTCTAGTTGTCTAGTTGTTTAAGGGGTAGTCCATAGTGTTATTCCCTGTCC
>NW_022265992.1:27500-32500 GCF_002021735.2 Oncorhynchus kisutch | reverse complement strand
ATCTCTACAGTATAAACCCTGCTACAGCTGATATCTCTACAGTATAAACCCTGCTACAGCTGATATCTCTACAGTATAAACCCTGCTACAGCTGACCCGATATCTCTATAGTATAAACCCTGCTACAGCTGATATCTCTACAGTATAAACCCTGCTACAGCTGATATCTCTACAGTATAAACCCTGCTACAGCTGACCTGATATCTCTACAGTATAAACCCTGCTACAGCTGATATCTCTACAGTATAAACCCTGCTACAGCTGACCTGATATCTCTACAGTATAAACCCTGCTACAGCTGATATCTCTACAGTATAAACCCTGCTACAGCTGACCTGATATCTCTATAGTATAAACCCTGCTACAGCTGATATCTCTACAGTATAAACCCTGCTACAGCTGATATCTCTATAGTATAAACCCTGCTACAGCTGATATCTCTATAGTATTAAACCCTGCTACAGCTGATATCTCTACAGTATAAACCCTGCTACAGCTGATATCTCTACAGTATAAACCCTGCTACACCTGATATCTCTACAGTATAAACCCTGCTACAGCTGATATCTCTACAGTATAAACCCTGCTACAGCTGATATCTCTACAGTATAAACCCTGCTACAGCTGACCTGATATCTCTATAGTATAAACCCTGCTACAGCTGACCTGATATCTCTATAGTATAAACCCTGCTACAGCTGACCTGATATCTCTATAGTATAAACCCTGCTACAGCTGGATATCTCTACAGTATAAACCCTGCTACAGCTGACCTGATATCTCTATAGTATAAACCCTGCTACAGCTGATATCTCTACAGTATAAACCCTGCTACAGCTGATATCTCTTACAGTATAAACCCTGCTACAGCTGATATCTCTACAGTATAAACCCTGCTACAGCTGATATCTCTACAGTATAAACCCTGCTACAGCTGACCTGATATCTCTACAGTATAAACCCTGCTACAGCTGATATCTCTACAGTATAAACCCTGCTACAGCTGATATCTCTACAGTATAAACCCTGCTACAGCTGATATCTCTACAGTATAAACCCTGCTACAGCTGACCTGATATCTCTACAGTATAAAACCCTGCTACAGCTGACCTGATATCTCTACAGTATAAACCCTGCTACAGCTGATATCTCTACAGTATAAACCCTGCTACAGCTGATATCTCTACAGTATAAACCCTGCTACAGCTGACCTGATATCTCTATAGTATAAACCCTGCTACAGCTGATATCTCTACAGTATAACCCTGCTACAGCTGATATCTCTACAGTATAAACCCTGCTACAGCTGACCCGATATCTCTATAGTATAAACCCTGCTACAGCTGATATCTCTACAGTATAAACCCTGCTACAGCTGATATCTCTACAGTATAAACCCTGCTACAACTGCCTGATATCTCTATAGTATAAACCCTGCTACAGCTGATATCTCTACAGTATAAACCCTGCTACAGCTGATATCTCTACAGTATAAACCCTGCTACAGCTGATATCTCTACAGTATAAACCCTGCTACAGCTGATATCTCTACAGTATAAACCCTGCTACAAGCTGATATCTCTATAGTATAAACCCTGCTACAGCTGATATCTCTACAGTATAAACCCTGCTACAGCTGACCTGATATCTCTATAGTATAAACCCTGCTACAGCTGATATCTCTACAGTATAAACCCTGCTACAGCTGATATCTCTACAGTATAAACCCTGCTACAGCTGACCTGATATCTCTATAGTAAAACCCTGCTACAGCTGATATCTCTACAGTATAAACCCTGCTACAGCTGACCTGATATCTCTGATAGTATAAACCCTGCTACAGCTGATATCTCTACAGTATAAACCCTGCTACAGCTGATATCTCTACAGTATAAACCCTGCTACAGCTGACCTGATATCTCTATAGTTTAAACCCTGCTACAGCTGATATCTCTACAGTATAAACCCTGCTACAGCTGATATCTCTACAGTATAAACCCTGCTACAGCTGACCTGATATCTCTATAGTATAAACCCTGCTACAGCTGACCTGATATCTCTACAGTATAAACCCTGCTACAGCTGACCTGATATCTCTACAGTATAAACCCTGCTACAGCTGATATCTCTATAGTATAAACCCTGCTACAGCTGATATCTCTACAGTATAAACCCTGCTACAGCTGATATCTCTACAGTATAAACCCTGCTACAGCTGATATCTCTATAGTATAAACCCTGCTACAGCTGACCTGATATCTCTATAGTATAAACCCTGCTACAGCTGATATCTCTACAGTATAAACCCTGCTACAGCTGATATCTCTATAGTATAAACCCTGCTACAGCTGATATCTCTATAGTATAAACCCTGCTACAGCTGATATCTCTACAGTATAAACCCTGCTACAGCTGATATCTCTATAGTATAAACCCTGCTACAGCTGACCTGATATCTCTATAGTATAAACCCTGCTACAGCTGACCTGATATCTCTACAGTATAAACCCTGCTACAGCTGATATCTCTACAGTATAAACCCTGCTACAGCTGACCCGATATCTCTACAGTATAAACCCTGCTACAGCTGACCTGATATCTCTATAGTATAAACCCTGCTACAGCTGATATCTCTACAGTATAAACCCTGCTACAGCTGATATCTCTACAGTATAAACCCTGCTACAGCTGATATCTCTATAGTATAAACCCTGCTACAGCTGACCTGATATCTCTAATGTATAAACCCTGCTACAACTGACCTGATATCTCTATAGTATAAACCCTGCTACAGCTGATATCTCTACAGTATAAACCCTGCTACAGCTGATATCTCTATAGTATAAACCCTGCTACAGCTGATATCTCTACAGTATAAACCCTGCTACAGCTGACCTGATATCTCTACAGTATAAACCCTGCTACAGCTGATATCTCTACAGTATAAACCCTGCTACAGCTGACCTGATATCTCTATAGTATAAACCCTGCTACAGCTGATATCTCTACAGTATAAACCCTGCTACAGCTGATATCTCTACAGTATAAACCCTGCTACAGCTGATATCTCTACAGTATAAACCCTGCTACAGCTGACCTGATATCTCTATAGTATAAACCCTGCTACAGCTGATATCTCTACAGTATAAACCCTGCTACAGCTGATATCTCTATAGTATAAACCCTGCTACAGCTGACCTGATATCTCTATAGTATAAACCCTGCTACAGCTGATATCTCTACAGTATAAACCCTGCTACAGCTGATATCTCTACAGTATAAACCCTGCTACAGCTGACCTGATATCTCTACAGTATAAACCCTGCTACAGCTGACCTGATATCTCTATAGTATAAACCCTGCTACAGCTGATATCTCTATAGTATAAACCCTGCTACAGCTGATATCTCTACAGTATAAACCCTGCTACAGCTGACCTGATATCTCTATAGTATAAACCCTGCTACAGCTGATATCTCTACAGTATAAACCCTGCTACAGCTGACCTGATATCTCTACAGTATAAACCCTGCTACAGCTGATATCTCTACAGTATAAACCCTGCTACAGCTGATATCTCTACAGTATAAACCCTGCTACAGCTGACCTGATATCTCTACAGTATAAACCCTGCTACAGCTGACCTGATATCTCTATAGTATAAACCCTGCTACAGCTGATATCTCTACAGTATAAACCCTGCTACAGCTGATATCTCTACAGTATAAACCCTGCTACAGCTGATATCTCTATAGTATAAACCCTGCTACAGCTGATATCTCTATAGTATAAACCCTGCTACAGCTGACCTGATATCTCTACAGTATAAACGCTGCTACAACCCGACCTCAGGAGTAAATCTCAGTTGTCTTTTCATTCAGAGTTAGAGACAGCAGGTGCGGTAGAGAGAGAGAGAGAGAGTCGAAAACAGCAGGTCCGGTGAACATGTCAGGGTTTCATAGCCGCAGGCAGAACAGTTGAAACTGGAGCAGCAGCACGACCAGGTGGACTGGGGACTGCAAGGAGTCATCAGGTCAGGTAGTCCTGAGGCATGGTCCCAAAGGCTCAGGTCCTCCGGGAGGAGAGGGAGAGAGAGAGATAATTAGAGGGAGCATACTTTAATTCACACAGGACACCAGATTAGCTACGTTAGCTACATTAGCTACATTAGCTACGTATGCTACGTTAGCTACATTAGCTACATTATCTACGTTAGCTACGTTAGCTATATTAGCTACGCTATCTACGTTAGCTATGTATGCTACGTTAGCGACATTAGCTACGTTAACAACGTTAGCTACATTAACTATGTTAGCTACAGTAGCTACATAAGCTACATTATCTACGTTAGCTACATTAGCTACATTAGCTATGTTAGCTACGTTAGCTACGTTAGCTATATAAGCTTCGTTAGCTACATTAGCTCTGAATGTGGGCATGATGTCGGCCCATCGTTGGGACATGCATGATTAAGGTCTATACACCGACAGCAGCATCATCTCTCTAACAAACACTACTGTACGATGCAGTCGGTGCTACTGTACCGGTAAACATGAGACGGTATGGTCGGTGGTGTACCGGGAAAACATGGTTTGATGGGCAGCAGACTCAGAAACATAGCTGGAACCGTTGACCAATAGATAAATGGCATATTTTTAGACTTCAGGAATCACAACGCCACTAAGCGGTAGTCCAGCAGGCGTTGGGATGACCTCACGTGTTTGTCCAGTTTGTCTCAGCAGGGCTGGGGGTTCATTCAATATCAACATCAGCATCAATTGTATTGCTTTTTTAAAATGGTTCCATTATTTTGAATTAGGGCGAAAAAAAAAAAAATTCAATCATTGAATTGAATTTGCACTTTCTGACTGAATTGACTGAATGTCAACTCCCAAACCATGTCTGTCTCATAGTTACTGTCTGTTACTGATGATGTCACAGTTACTGTCTGTTACTGATGATCTCATAGTTACTGTCTGTTACTGATGATGTCACAGTTA
>NW_022265992.1:0-15000 GCF_002021735.2 Oncorhynchus kisutch | reverse complement strand
TAAGAGTCATTAGTCATTGATCCTGACTCTCAGTTCCATTACACATACGAGTCATTAACCATTGATCCTGACTCTGTTCCATTACACATAAGAGTCATTAACCATTGATCCTGACTCTGTTCCATTACACATAAGAGTCATTAGCCATTGATCCTGACTCTGTTCCATTACACATAAGAGTCATTAACCATTGATCCTGACTCTCAGTTCCATTATATTACACATAAGAGTCATTAACCATTGATCCTGACTCTGTTCCATTACACATAAGAGTCATTAGTCATTGATCCTGACTCTCAGTTCCATTACACATAAGAGTCATTAGCCATTGATCCTGACTCTGTCCCATTACACATAAGAGTCATTAGCCATTGATCCTGACTCTCAGTTCCATTACACATAAGAGTCATTAGCCATTGATCCTGACTCTCAGTTCCATTACACATAAGAGTCATTAACCATTGATCCTGACTCTGTTCCATTACATTACACATAAGAGTCATTAGTCATTGATCCTGACTCTGTTCCATTACACATAAGAGTCATTAACCATTGATCCTGACTCTCAGTTCCATTACACATAAGAGTAATTAGCCATTGATCCTGACTCTCAGTTCCATTACACATAAGAGTCATTAACCATTGATCCTGACTCTGTTCCATTACACATAAGAGTCATTAGTCATTGATCCTGACTCTGTTCCATTACACATAAGAGTCATTAGTCATTGATCCTGACTCTGTTCCATTACACATAAGAGTCATTAGCCATTGATCCTGACTCTGTTCCATTACACATAAGAGTCATTAACCATTGATCCTGACTCTGTTCCATTACACATAAGAGTCATTAGCCATTGATCCTGACTCTGTTCCATTACACATAAGAGTCATTAGTCATTGATCCTGACTCTCAGTTCCATTACACATAAGAGTCATTAGCCATTGATCCTGACTCTGTCCCATTACACATAAGAGTCATTAGCCATTGATCCTGACTCTCAGTTCCATTACACATAAGAGTCATTAGCCATTGATCCTGACTCTCAGTTCCATTACACATAAGAGTCATTAACCATTGATCCTGACTCTGTTCCATTACATTACACATAAGAGTCATTAACCATTGATCCTGACTCTGTTCCATTACATTACACATAAGAGTCATTAACCATTGATCCTGACTCTGTTCCATTACATTACACATAAGAGTCATTAGTCATTGATCCTGACTCTCAGTTCCATTACACATAAGAGTCATTAACCATTGATCCTGACTCTGTTCCATTACACATAAGAGTCATTAGTCATTGATCCTGACTCTGTTCCATTACACATAAGAGTCATTAGTCATTGATCCTGACTCTGTTCCATTACACATAAGAGTCATTAGCCATTGATCCTGACTCTGTTCCATTACACATAAGAGTCATTAACCATTGATCCTGACTCTGTTCCATTACACATAAGAGTCATTAGCCATTGATCCTGACTCTGTTCCATTACACATAAGAGTCATTAGTCATTGATCCTGACTCTCAGTTCCATTACACATAAGAGTCATTAGCCATTGATCCTGACTCTGTCCCATTACACATAAGAGTCATTAGCCATTGATCCTGACTCTCAGTTCCATTACACATAAGAGTCATTAGCCATTGATCCTGACTCTCAGTTCCATTACACATAAGAGTCATTAACCATTGATCCTGACTCTGTTCCATTACATTACACATAAGAGTCATTAACCATTGATCCTGACTCTGTTCCATTACATTACACATAAGAGTCATTAACCATTGATCCTGACTCTGTTCCATTACATTACACATAAGAGTCATTAGTCATTGATCCTGACTCTGTTCCATTACACATAAGAGTCATTAGCCATTGATCCTGACTCTGTTCCATTACACATAAGAGTCATTAACCATTGATCCTGACTCAGTTCCATTACACATAAGAGTCATTAGCCATTGATCCTGACTCTGTTCCATTACACATAAGAGTCATTAGTCATTGATCCTGACTCTCAGTTCCATTACACATAAGAGTCATTAACCATTGATCCTGACTCTGTTCCATTCCATTACACATAAGAGTCATTAGTCATTGATCCTGACTCTGTTCCATTACACATAAGAGTCATTAACCATTGATCCTGACTCTCAGTTCCATTACACATAAGAGTAATTAGCCATTGATCCTGACTCTCAGTTCCATTACACATAAGAGTCATTAACCATTGATCCTGACTCTGTTCCATTACACATAAGAGTCATTAGTCATTGATCCTGACTCTCAGTTCCATTACACATAAGAGTCATTAGCCATTGATCCTGACTCTCAGTTCCATTACACATAAGAGTCATTAACCATTGATCCTGACTCTGTTCCATTACATTACACATAAGAGTCATTAACCATTGATCCTGACTCTGTTCCATTACATTACACATAAGAGTCATTAGTCATTGATCCTGACTCTGTTCCATTACACATAAGAGTCATTAACCATTGATCCTGACTCAGTTCCATTACACATAAGAGTCATTAGCCATTGATCCTGACTCTCAGTTCCATTACACATAAGAGTCATTAACCATTGATCCTGACTCTGTTCCATTACACATAAAAGTCATTAGTCATTGATCCTGACTCTGTTCCATTACACATAAGAGTCATTAGTCATTGATCCTGACTCTGTTCCATTACACATAAGAGTCATTAGCCATTGATCCTGACTCTGTTCCATTACACATAAGAGTCATTAGCCATTGATCCTGACTCTGTTCCATTACACATAAGAGTCATTAGTCATTGATCCTGACTCTGTTCCATTACACATAAGAGTCATTAACCATTGATCCTGACTCTGTTCCATTACACATAAGAGTCATTAACCATTGATCCTGACTCTGTTCCATTACACATAAGAGTCATTAGTCATTGATCCTGACTCTCATTTCCATTACACATAAGCGTCAAAAACCCTAGAGTTTTTTTGTTCTGTAACAGAGGAAGGGGGAGGGGTAGAGGAGGGGGGAGGGGCAGAGGGAGGGGCAGAGGGAGGGGCAGGTAGCCTACAAACAAACTGTCAAAGATTTCCAGCTGGCAGGCGGACAGAGTTAGGGCTTTGCGCTTTCTTTGCGGTTTTTTTGTGGGACTGGAAATGCCTGGAACGTTATTAACTGGTTCCCACAAAATAACGGTTCTGTTCTGTTATTTTGTTCCTGGTTATGGTTCTGTTCCTGGAAAAAATATAGTTATTTTCTGGTTTTCGGATTTTGTTCCCCTCAACCGGTTCCAACCCCTGGATGCTAGTAGCATGTTAGCCCCCTGGATGCTAGTAGCATGTTAGCCCCCTGGATGCTAGTAGCATGTTAGTCCCCTGGATGCTAGTAGCATGTTAGCCCCCTGGATGCTAGTAGCATGTTAGCCCCCTGGATGTTAGTAGAATTTTAGCCCCCTGGATGCTAGTAGCATGTTAGCCCCATGGATGTTAGTAGCATGTTAGCCCCCTGGATGCTGGTAGCATGTTAGCCCCCTGGATGCTACTATCATGTTATCCCCCTGGATGCTAGTAGCATGTTAGCCCCCTCGATGCTAGTAGCATGTTAGCCCCCTGGATGCTAGTAGAATGTTAGCCCCATGGATACTAGTAGCATGTTAGCCCCATGGATGCTAGTAGCATGTTAGCCCCCTGGATGCTAGTAGCATGTTAGCCCCCTGGATGCTAGTAGCATGTTAGCCCCCTGGATGCTAGTAGCATGTTAGCCCCCTGGATGCTAGTAGAATGTTAGCCCCATGGATGCTAGTAGCATGTTAGCCCCCTGTATGCTAGTAGCATGTTAGCCCCCTGGATCCTAGTAGCGTGTTAGCCCCCTGGATGCTAGTAGCATGTTAGCCCCCTGGATGCTAGTAGCATGTTAGCCCCCTGGATGCTAGTAGAATGTTAGCCCCCTGGATGCTAGTAGCATGTTAGCCCCCTGGATGCTAGTAGCGTGTTAGCCCCCTGGATGCTAGTAGCGTGTTAGCCCCCTGGATGCTAGTAGCGTGTTAGCCCCAGAGACAGTCATGCTATGAGATACACACACTGACCCAATGAGTCCTGTTGACTGACTGTAACAGCCTGCAGGATCTGTACCTCAGGGTGAATAGTCTCGCTGAGTTCATATCCCAACGCCAGTCTAAGTTTTAGTGTTGGTCTCCGTCCCTGTTCGTTTTCTCCTCAGGCTCTGTGACATCGGTGCACTCCCAGCCATGCGAAGACCAGGCTGTACTGCCCGGCCTCTCTCACCCTGTTCCCGCTCACATCGCCCCGCCAAGGCCCTCGCCCAGGGGGCTGCGTAGACAGGTGAGTACACACACACACACACACCATGCTTAGTCTTCCACCACAAAACTTTGGCAAATATTTGTCTCATTTGACATGGAAAGGCACACACACACTGTGACCCTAACATTCCCCATTGTGTCCTCTCTGTGTTCCAGGTGTCTGTGACCCTAACATTCCCCATTGTGTTCTCTCTGTGTTCCAGGTGTCTGTGACCCTAACGTTCCCCATTGTGTCCTCTCTGTGTTCCAGGTGTCTGTGACCCTAACATTCCCCATTGTGTCCTCTCTGTGTTCCAGGTGTCTGTGACCCTAACATTCCCCATTGTGTCCTCTCTGTGTTCCAGGTGTCTGTGACCCTAACATTCCCCATTGTGTCCTCTCTGTGTTCCAGGTGTCTGTGACCCTAACATTCCCCATTGTGTTCTCTCTGTGTTCCAGGTGTCTGTGACCCTAACATTCCCCATTGTGTCCTCTCTGTGTTCCAGGTGTCTGTGACCCTAACATTCCCCATTGTGTCCTCTCTGTGTTCCAGGTGTCTGTGACC
The DNA here is from genome assembly GCF_002021735.2 of Oncorhynchus kisutch. Taxonomy (NCBI): domain Eukaryota; kingdom Metazoa; phylum Chordata; class Actinopteri; order Salmoniformes; family Salmonidae; genus Oncorhynchus; species Oncorhynchus kisutch. The sequence goes on along the minus strand of NW_022265992.1, from coordinate 10,118 downwards.
CTAACATTCCCCATTGTGTCCTCTCTGTGTTCCAGGTGTCTGTGACCCTAACATTCCCCATTGTGTCCTCTCTGTGTTCCAGGTGTCTGTGACCCTAACATTCCCCATTGTGTTCTCTCTGTGTTCCAGGTGTCTGTGACCCTAACATTCCCCATTGTGTCCTCTCTGTGTTCCAGGTGTCTGTGACCCTAACATTCCCCATTGTGTTCTCTCTGTGTTCCAGGTGTCTGTGACCCTAACATTCCCCATTGTGTCCTCTCTATGTTCCAGGTGTCTGTGACCCTAACATTCCCCATTGTGTCCTCTCTATGTTCCAGGTGTCTGTGACCCTAACATTCCCCATTGTGTTCTCTCTGTGTTCCAGGTGGCTGTGAAGGTGGACTCGGTGGAGGTTCAGAGTGTTGCCTCAGTAGACAGACAGGACCCCCTCTCAACCCTCCACCTGCTCTCCCCCTCCCGCTCCCCCTCTCCGCCCTTCCTCTCGGATCCCGCCGACGAGGAGGTGTGGCACATCACCAGCTCAGCGCGCCATTGGTGGGACAGACATGGAAGTGGGCGGTGTCACTCCCTCTCCCCCTACGCCTCCCCCGACTCCCCACCCTCCCTGAGGAGCCGAGGGAGTGCGCTCAGCCTCCTGGGGGCGGGGCTACAAGCTCACGACCCGAGGAAGGGCTTCAGCGTAGACACCCAGGGCTTCCTGGATAAACCCCGTTGTCCTGACGACCAGCGACGACACTCCATCGAGATCTGCCCGTCCCCTCCGGAGGACCCGCTGCTAGGGGAGGTGGACGGGGAAGAGAGGAGGCCCAGGGGTCAGGGGTCAGAGGTTAGAGGTCACAGGAAGAAGAGGATGAGCCCACCCTGCATCTCCATCCACCCCCCGTGTGACCCAGCAGGCCGCGCCCCCTCGGAGCCGCAGGCAGACTGCAACCCGCTGCTGAGACGCAGGACCCCCTCCTATGACGTCGCCGACGCACACACTCCCACACACAGGCTGACGCCGACACACTCACCGGTACGCACACTCACGCCTACACACACGCCAACACTAACGCCGACACATCACCACACACTCGTACAGACTCTCCCCCACGCAGTAACACACACCCAGACACACACACACACACACCGCCTGCCCCATGCACACACTCTTATCCGTACACATACTCTACCTCATTCACACACACACACTCCGTCCCCCACACACACCCTGTCCCTGAACTCCGACACGAGACCTTCCTCTCTCTACAGTGACTACAAGCCCCTCCCACAGTTCACCTTCGACCAACCGGAGCACAGATACACGAGTGGCATGTCCGCTGGCCTATCGAGCAATGAACCAGCCACAAGTCCCTCGCACTTTAACAGCAGGGCGGGGTTTAGCTCGATGAACAGGAGAACTGCCCAATGAGAGACAGAGCCTGGTACTGTAGTAGGAGAGGGATTCGTCAGAAAGACTAAACCCCATCCAGAGGGTGTGGCCTGATCTGGACAGAGACGGGTTGGATGGAGAGAGAGAGAGAGAACGGGGAGAGCGAGAGGGAGGGAGAGAAGAGGAGAGGGAGAGAGGGGGGAGAGTGAGAGGGAGAGAGAGAGAGACGGAGAGAGAGAGAGACGGAGAGAGAGAGAGAGATGGCGAGAGGGAGACAGAGAGAGAGAGAGAGAGAGAGAGAGAGAGAGAAGGGGGAGCGATAGAGGGAGGGGAGAGAGAGAGGGAGGGAGAGAAGAGGAGAGGGAGAGAGGGGGGAGAGAGAGAGAGAGAGACAGAGAGAGGGAGAGAGGGAGACAGAGAGACAGAGAGAGAGAGAAGGGGGAGAGATAGAGGGAGGGAGGGGAGAGAGAGAGAGACGGAGAGAGGGAGAGAGAGAGAGAGAGAGAGAGAGAGAGAGAGAAGGGGGAGAGATAGAGGGAGGGAGAGAGGGAGAGAGGTAGTGAGGTTGTAACTCAGTGTTATTTAGTTTCAGGGCTAGGACTAAAGCCACATAAATCTGTAGCCAAAGTATTTCTGACACTCCTCACACCAGCCAGCCAGCCAATCAGGAACAAACATTTATGACACTCTGCCCTCACGTGAGCCAATCAGGAACCAGCGCCTGGCTGACCTCTGACCCTTACAGGAAGTGAGATGGGAGATTGACGGTGCTCCTTCAAATCCTCTACAGGAGCTCTACTTCCTGTTTCCTGTCCTGGTCCATGATCACATTGATCTCTCAGACAGAAAGACAGAAGAGGACAGCAGTCCTGGACACGTGTGTTGTGTGTTGTGTGTATTTGATCCCATATGCATCCGTCTGTTCAGATGCTCTCTGTCATGGATGTTGATAGACATGTCTTCATCTGCAGACAGACAGACAGACAGACAGACAGACAGACAGACAGCAGAGCGTTGTATATACAGAAAGTATTTTATTGCTGTGATGATGAAATAACTCTATGCATTAATGCACCACATTTTCTTCTAGAGATCTATAATGTTTGTTTTGTTTCCGTCATCCTCCTGTCTATAATGGTTGTTTTGTTCCGTCATCCTCCTGTCTATAATGGTTGTTTTGTTCCGTCATCCTCCTGTCTATAATGTTTGTTTTGTTTCCGTCATCCTCCTGTCTATAATGGTTGTTTTGTTCCGTCATCCTCCTGTCTATAATGGTTGTTTTGTTCCGTCATCCTCCTGTCTATAATGGTTGTTTTGTTCCGTCATCCTCCTGTCTATAATGTTTGTTTTGTTCCGTCATCCTCCTGTCTATAATGTTTGTTTTGTTCCGTCATCCTCCTGTCTATAATGTTTGTTTTGTTTCCGTCATCCTCCTGTCTATAATGTTTGTTTTGTTTCCGTCATCCTCCTGTCTATAATGTTTGTTTTGTTTCCGTCATCCTCCTGTCTATAATGTTTGTTTTGTTTCCGTCATCCTCCTGTCTATAATGTTTGTTTTGTTTCCGTCATCCTCCTGTCTATAATGTTTGTTTTGTTCCGTCATCCTCCTGTCTATAATGTTTGTTTTGTTTCCGTCATCCTCCTGTCTATAATGTTTGTTTTGTTTCCGTCATCCTCCTGTGAATGGATGTTTTTATAAAGTAGAAGAGGAGGCCTCACCTGAACACTGTTCTCTGTTATCTAAACAAGTTCACTTTACTCAAACAGTAACCAAGGAGATCAGTTCGGAATCTGGGACTCGTGTTTTTTATGAGTTAACGGAACTTAAACCAAGTCAATTCCTGTTACTTCATTATTCATTTTTTTTCAAGTTATATTTGAGTCAAATGTTTAAGCTTTGACTGTGTCTGATGCTCTCTGCCGGGGATGAGATTAGGTTTATTTCTAGGATGAGGAGGAGAGGAGAGGAGAGGAGAGGAGAGGAGAGGAGAGGAGAGGAGAGGAGAGGAGAGGAGAGGAGAGGAGAGGAGAGGAGAGGAGAGGAGAGGAGAGGAGAGGAGAGGAGAGGAGAGGAGAGGAGAGGAGGGATGAGATGTGTTAGTTTAGATATCTTCAGACAACCAAACGAATCCACCTGTAGTCAAAGTGCAGTAATGTCTCTGTTCCTAACGGTCCCTTTACAACGTGACTCATGTTGTTCCTAGTTACAGTAACCATCCCTTTACTGACGGGTGTCTCCTATCCACAGAGTCTACCAGTCAGCCCTGTCTGAGGGTTGGGTAGATACAACACATCTAGGTGTATCTGTAGTCCACCTGTTTTACATACAGTATATATACCTAACCTGCTACACACAGGGCTGTGACAGTATCCTGCATCTCTCTCCAGCAGCCTAACGCCGTACTCAGGTCATATCCACTTGTAGAGATGGAACCCCAAACACCAACCACACCTCACTATCACCTTACCCGATACTAATGTTAACCCCTGACCCCTGTAACCCTAACCCCTGACCCCTGTATCCCTAACCCATGACCCCTGTATCCCTAACCCCAAACACCAACCACACCTCACTATCACCTTACCCGATACTAATGTTAACCCCTGACCCCTGTATTCCTAACCCCTGACCCCTGTATCCCTAACCCCTGACCCCTGTATCCCTAACCCCTGACCCCTGTATCCCTAACCCCTGACCCCTGTATCCCTAACCCCTGTATCCCTAACCCCTGACCCCTGTATTCCTAACCCCTGTATCCCTAACCCCTGACCCCTGTATCCCTAACCCCTGACCCCTGTATTCCTAACCCCTGATCCCTGTATCCCTGACCCCTGTAGCCCTAGCCCAGTCAGTCTCTATATAGTAGGAGACCAGTCAGTCTATATATAGTAGGAGACCAGTCAGTCTCTATATAGTAGGAGATCATATCAGACTGGGAGATCCCAGTCAGTCTCTATATAGTAGGAGACCATATCAGACTGGTGGATCCCAGTCAGGCTCTATATAGTAGATCCCAGCCAGGCTCTATATAGTAGGAGATCATATCAGACTAGTAGATGCCAGCCAGTCTCTATATGGTAGATCCCAGCCAGTCTCTACATAATAGATCAGAGTCAGTCTCTATATAGTAGGAGATCATATCAGCCTGGCAGATCCCAGCCAGTCTCTATATAGTAGATCCCAGTCAGTCTCTATATAGTGGATCCCAGTCAGTCTCTATATGGTGGATCCCAGTCAGTCTCTATATAGTGGATCCCAGTCAGTCTCTATATAGTAGGAGACCATATCAGACTGGTAGATCACAGTCAGTCGCTATATAGTAATAGACCATATCAGACTGGTAGATCCCAGCCAGTCTCTATATAGTAGATCCCAGCCAGGCTCTATATAGTAGGAGACCATAGCCAGTCTCTATATAGTAGATCTCATCCAGTCTCTATATAGTAGGAGACCATATCAGACTGGTAGATCCCAGTCAGTCTCCATATAGTGGATCCCAGTCGGTCTCTATATAGTATATTCCAGTCAGTCCCTATATAGTAGGAGACCAGTCAGTCTCTATATAGTAGGAGACCATATCAGACTGGTAGATCCCAGTCAGTCTCTATATAGTAGGAGTCCATATCAGACTGGTAGATCCTAGTCAGGCTCTATATAGTAGGAGACCATATCAGACTGGTAGATTCCAGCCAGGCTCTATATAGTAGGAGACCATAGCCAGTCTCTATATAGTAGATCCCATCCAGTCTCTATATAGTAGGAGACCATATCAGACTGGTAGATCACAGTCAGTCGCTATATAGTAATAGACCATATCAGACTTGTAGATCCCAGTCAGTCTCTATATAGTAGATCCCAGTCAGTCTCTATATAGTAGATCTCAGCCAGTCTCTATATAGTAGGAGACCATATCAGACTGGTAGATCCCAGTCAGTCTCTATATAGTGGATCCTAGTCAGTCTCTATATAGTAGATCCCAGTCAGTCTCTATATAGTAGGAGACCAGTCAGTCTCTATATAGTAGGAGATCATATCAACCTGGTAGATCCCAGTCAGTCTCTATATAGTAGGAGACCATATCAGACTGGTAGATCCTAGTCATTCTCTATATAGTAGGAGACCATATCAGACTGGTGGATCCCAGTCAGTCTCTATATAGTAGGAGACCATATCAGACTGGTAGATCCTAGTCAGTCTCTATATAGTAGGAGACCATATCAGACTGGTGGATCCCAGTCAGACTCTATATAGTAATAGACCATATCAGACTGGTAGATCCTAGTCAGTCTCTATATAGTAGGAGACCATATCAGACTGGTAGATCCCAGTCAGTCTCTATATAGTAGGAGATCATATCAGGCTGGTAGATCCCAGCCAGTCTCTATATAGTAGATCCCAGTCAGTCTCTATATAGTAGATCCCAGTCAGTCTCAATATAGTAGATCCCAGTCGGTCTCTATATAGTAATAGACCATATCAGACTGGTAGATCCCAGTCTGTCTCTATATAGTAGATCCCAGCCAGTCTCTATATAGTAGGAGACCAGTCAGTCTATATATAGTAGGAGACCAGTCAGTCTCTATATAGTAGGAGACCATATCAGACTGGTGGATCCCAGTCAGTCTCTATATTGTAGGAGACCATATCAGACTGGTGGATCCCAGTCAGTATCTATATAGTAATAGACCATATCAGACTGGTGGATCCCAGTCAGTCTCTATATTGTAGGAGACCATATCAGACTGGTAGATCCCAGTCAGTCTCTATATTGTAGGAGACCATATCAGACTGGTAGATCCCAGTCAGTCTCTATATTGTAGGAGACCAGTCAGTCTCTATATAGTAGGAGACCAGTCAGTCTCCATATAGTAGGAGACCATATCAGACTGGTGGATCCCAGTCAGTCTCTATATTGTAGGAGACCATATCAGACTGGTAGATCCCAGTCAGTCTCTATATTGTAGGAGACCATATCAGACTGGTAGATCCCAGTCAGTCTCTATATAGTAGGAGACCAGTCAGTCTCTATATAGTAGGAGACCAGTCAGTCTCTATATAGTAGGAGACCATATCAGACTGGTGGATCCCAGTCAGTCTCTATATTGTAGGAGACTAGAGATCAGAGTCAACCCCACCCTCCATCTCTAAACCCGCCCTACATCTCTAACCCCGCCCTCCATCTCTAAACCCGCCCTACATCTCTAACCCCACCCTCCGTCTCTAACCCCACCCTCCATCTCTAAACCCGCCCTACATCTCTAACCCCACCCTCCGTCTCTAACACGCACCTCCATCTCTAACCCCGCCCCTCCATCTCTAACCCCCGCCCTCCATCTCTAAACCCGCCCTCCATCTCTAACCCTGCCCTCCATCTCTAAACCCGCCCCTCCCATCCCCTAACCCCCGCCCTCATCTCTAACCCCGCCCTCCATCTCTAACCCCGCCCTCCCATCCTCTAAACCCGCCCTCCATCTTAACTCCCAGCCCTCAATCTCTAATGCCCGCCACTCCATCTCTACCCCCCGCCCTCCATCTCTAAACCCGCCCTACATCTCTAACCCTGCCCTCCATCTCTAACCCCGCCCTCCATCTCTAACCCCGCCTCCACTCTAACCCCGCCCCTCATCTCTAAACCCCGCCCACCCCCTGTACCATGTCAGTCTCTATATAGTAGGAGGACCATATCAGACTGGTGGTTCCCAGTCAGTTCTCTATATTGTAGGAGACCATATCAGACTGGTGGATCCCAGTCAGTCTCTATATAGTAATAGACCATATCAGACTGGTGGATTTCCAGTCAGTCTCTATATTGTAGGAGACCATATCAGACTGGTAGATCCCAGTCAGTCTCTATATAGTAGGAGACCAGTCAGTCTCTATATAGTAGGAGACCAGTCAGTCTCTATATTGTAGGAGACTAGAGATCAGAGTCAACCCCACCCTCCATCTCTAAACCCGCCCTACATCTCTAACCCTGCCCCTCCATCTCTAAACCCCGCCCTCATCTCTACCCCTGCCCTCCATCTCTAAACCCTGCCCTCCATCTCTAAACCCCGCCCTCCCATCTCTAAACCCCGCCCCTCCATCTCTAACCCCCGCCCTCCATCTCTAAACCCGCCCACCCCTGTACCATGGTCACCCTTACTGGGTCACCAGCAGTATGCATGTAAATTATGATTATATATCAAGAGAATAGATCCCGTAAACATGTTATTTATCACTAGAGAGGAGCTTCCTGTTTCTCCCTTTTCTATTCTACCCTGTTCGATCTCACTGCGGAGAACAGAAGAGACTTTTGATAGGATGATGAGACAACGTTTGTTTACTAGGAAGAAAAAGCCTGGCGTCAGTCTGACTGACCCCCCCCCCCCCCCCCCCCCCCCCCCCCCCCCTATGTCAACTAGTTTGACCCCTGAACTTTAGAGTCAGAGTTGTCTCCAGCTATAGAATCTCCTGTCATATTTATAATTGATTTAGAGGCAGGTGTTTTTATTTATTAACATAGTAGTCAATACAATTTGGTAGAAAATCATTATAATAAAGAGTTTGACAGATGGATTTGAATCCTCAGATTTATTTATTTTTTATGAGGAATTGTTTTGGACTATTTGCATGTTGCTGAGAAGAAGAACAAAAGATATTTAAAAATTTTAAAAAAGATATCCGGATGTTGTTTTTTTTTACATTCTTTTGATAAATGAAAATGTCCAGATGTTTCCGATGTTTGTAGACTGCCTTTCTAAATGTACTGGGCTCAGTTTCATCGGTAACGGGGGCTGTAATACTGATTTAAACATGATTTATTACTGTCCAATGCAAGATGAGCTGGGTGTGTGGTTTTAGTGTGTATCTACTGAGACCGTTGGTTGGATACCGGCCAAGTTGTCACAGAGAGGGAACCATGGAAACAGGTTGTGGGTGTTGTTTATCTCTTCCCCACCTGATCAGTCCACTAGTTACCCTACAAGTCATTTCCAGAGAATCTGATGTGTGTTAAAACTAACTAAATAAACCCTAATAAAGATTTATTACATAACAGATGATGATGATGATGATGATGGTGGTGATGATGATGGTGATGACGGATCTTTGGCATTGAGGTGAATCTGTGCTCCTATCTGATAAAATACTAATTATAACGAGACCGAGTATTTTTAAAACCGCACCAGCAGGCTTCAGGACGTTCTAGAACAAGGCTTCAGGATGTTCTAGAACCAGGCTTCAGGATGTTCTAGAACCAGTTTTGAGGACGTTGTAGACCCAGGCTTGAGGAAGTTCTAGAACCAGGCTTCAGGATGTTCTAGAACCAGGCTTCAGGATGTTCTAGAACCAGTTTTGAGGACGTTGTAGAACCAGGCTTGAGGAAGTTCTAGAACCAGGCTTCAGGAAGTTCTAGAACCAGGCTTCAGGAAGATCTAGAACCAGGCTTCAGGACGTTGTAGAACCAGACTTCAGGATGTTGTAGAACCAGGCTTCAGGACGTTGTAGAACCAGGCTTCAGGATGTTGTAGAACCAGGCTTCAGGACGTTGTAGAACCAGGCTTCAGGACATTGTAGAACCAGGCTTCAGGATGTTGTAGAACCAGCCTTCAGGAAGTTCTAGAACCAGGCTTCAGGAAGATCTAGAACCAGGCTTGAGGCCGTTATAGCTGTGATGGAACCTGACCTTCAATCTATCAGAAACCTTGTCGTTTTAACTCTTGAGAGACTGGAGGAGATGGAGGAAGAGGAGGAGGAATAGAGGAGGAGGTGGGTGTGTTTTCTAGCTGTCAATAGACAAGCTAACTGTCTGCAATAATTTCCCTCTGATGCTCCCAGAACTGAGAGAGAGGGTTTCCGAGGCTGGAATACAACTGTACTTTTGACGTTGTTTGTTGCTGATTATTATAACGGTCAAACATTGTCCTGAAGGATGTCCCTGTCGTCGAAAAAATAAACCTTTTTTTTTTTATTCCTGAGCCGAAGGGTCTGGTGTGTTTCTTCACAAGCCCTTGTGGGATAGCAACTATTGACTGTATTCTCAGCAGTCCCCACAGGATGGCGCCAGAGAGCAACATGTCTTTAATATTGACTGTATTCTCAGCAGTCCCCACAGGATGGCGCCAGAGAGGAACATGTCTTTAATATTGACTGTATTCTCAGCAGTCCCCACAGGATGGCGCCAGAGAGCAACATGTCTTTAATATTGACTGTATTCTCAGCAGTCCCCACAGGATGGCGCCAGAGAGCAACATGTCTTTAATATTGACTGTATTCTCAGCAGTCCCCTCAGGATGGCGCCAGAGAGACAACATGTCTTTAATATTGACTGTATTCTCAGCAGTCCCCACAGGATGGCGCCAGAGAGCAACATGTCTTAATATTGACTGTATTCTCAGCAGTCCCCACAGGATGGCGCCAGAGAGCAACATGTCTTTATATTGACTGTATTCTCAGCAGTCCCCACAGGATGGCGCCAGAGAGCAACATGTCTTAATATTGACTGTTATCAGCAGTCCCCACAGGATGCGCCAGAGGCGCCAGAGAGAAACATAACTGAGGTGTATAACTCTGTTGTTTACTCAAAACACTGTTGAGTTCCTATTTGGTCTTAAAATCAAAGTCGTAGTTTAGTTGTGTGTCTCGCCCCCCCAAAAAAACAAATAAACAACTGGAAGAAGTGAAAGGAACTCGTCGAGTTAGATCATGAAAGAATTACGTATAATTATTAATTGGACCGTTAATTAACGAGGCAAGTCAGTTAAG
>NW_022265991.1:195000-202268 GCF_002021735.2 Oncorhynchus kisutch | reverse complement strand
TTGTTCTGGTCAGGTCAGGTTGTGTGTTTCTGAATGGCCAAGGGAAGTTGCATCAGTGCATAAATCCAGCCGGGAGAGAGAGCAAGAGAGGCGGCTTCAGTAGCAGAGAGTAGCAAAGGGGAGAGGAGGGAGGGGTTGGTTTTTTGTTTTGTTGAGGGAGGGAGGGGAGGGAGGGAGGGGTTGTAGCGGGGAACTGAGCTCGCTGCCTCTCTCACGCTTCCACCGGAGTTTAGTTTAACACTGGCTGCCCTGCCCTGCACTACAGGAGAGAGAACAGGAGGGAGAGAGAGGGACAGTAAAGGGCTGAAACTGGCTGCCCTGCAATACAGGAGAGAGAACAGGAGGGAGAGAGAGGAACAGTAAAGGGCTGAAAACTGGCTGTGCCCCTGCCCTGCACTACAGGAAGGAGAGAGAACAGGAGGGAGAGAGAGGGACAGTAAGGGCTGAGGGCTGAAACTGGGCGTGGCTCTGGACAAGGCTCTGGACATGCCAGTCCTACAGCAATGACTCAGCACGTAGCAGAATCTACGTTAGCGGTCTCACCCACTGGAATTGATCTTTGGTGCTTTCTTCTTACTAAATGTTGTCAGGAGATAAGATGCACTCCGAGCCAAGTCCAGGAGGCTGTGACAACTACCTGAGCATTAAGGTCAGAAAAGTTGGAGAATGGTCACCTAAAGTCAAATGTATTTTATTTTCTGCTGTTATTGAAGGCAGACTAAAAACTGGGGAACCTAAAAGTGAAGTTTAAATTGTGTTAGTAAGTTAATGTCACAATTCAGTACTGACCTGTGGGTTCTCTAAAACAGCTTGTGTTTCATGCAAATAATGGCCTTAACAGACTAATACATGGACTGCTGTAGATTACAACAGATTTCAGACTTTTGACTTTATTCAGTTCAGTTGACTGTCACTCTGGCAAACTGTCTTTCATATCCCCACTTACTTCCAGTAGAGGATTTATAGTCTTCAGGATAGGTGAGCTACATGTCTGTTGTATGTCTGGGTGTCTGTCTGTAGACGCTGCTCCACACAGTCAGAAAAGTGTCCTTTACTTCACAGATATCTAAGCAGCTGATATGGTTGTGTGTGTGTGTGTGTGTGGGTTACCTGACAGTAACCTGACATAGAGAGATATTATGTTATTGTAGGCTAGACTAGTCAGCGTGTTGTACTACGGTATCTGCTTGATGTCTTGATATGTAGGCTTATATCTTAAGTTCTTCACGCTATATTCAAGTCGATTTTTACAATTCATTGAATGTTGTTGTTTCTGAATGTTGTTTTGTAGCTGTATTGATGACTTGATGGGGTTGGAATTCTGTCAGGTGTGAAGTTACAGGCTGTCCATCTCTCTATCTCTCATCTCTCTCTCTCTTTCTCTCTCTCTCTCTCTCTTTCTCTTCTCTCTTCTTTCTCTCTCTCTCTCTCTCTCTCTCTCTCGCTCTCTCTCTCTCTCTCTCTCTCTCTCTCGCTATCTCTCTCTCGCTATCTCTCTCTTTATCTCTCTTCGGCTATCTCTCTTTCTCTCTTCTCTCTCTCTCCTTCTCTCTTTATCTCTCTCGCTATCTCTCTCTCTCTCTATCTCTCTCTTTCTCTCTCTCTCTCTCTCTCTCTCTCTCTCCTCCTCTCTCTCTCTCTCCTCTCTCTCTCTTATCTCTCTATCGCATCTCTCTCTCTCTCTTTCTCTCTCTCTCTCTCTCTCTTTATCTCTCTCTCGCTATCTCTCTCTCTCTCTCAATTTAATTCAATGTCTTTATGCATGATGGGAAAACATATGTTAACATTGCCAAAGCAAGTAAAATAGATAATAAACGAAGGTGAAATAACAATAAAAATGAACAGTAAACATTACACTTATAGAAGTTCCAAAAGAATAAAGACTTTTCAAGTGTCATGTCATGTCTATATACAGTGTTTGTAGCGATGTGCAAATAGTTAAAGTACAAAAGGGAAAATAAATCAACATAAATATGGGTTGTATTTACAATGGTGTTAGTTCTTCACTGGTTGCCCTTTTCTTGTGGCAACAGGTTCACAAATCCTGCTGCTGTGATGGCACACTGTGGTATTTCACCCAGTAGATATGGGAGTAGTTATCAAAATTGGGGTTGTTTTCGAATTCTTTGTGGATCTGTGTAATCTGAGGGGAAATATGTCTCTCTAATATGGTCATACATTGGGCAGGAGGTTAGGGAAGTGCAGGTCAGTTTCCACCTCATTTTGTGGGCAGTGAGCACATAGCCTGTCTTCTTAAGAGCCATGTCTGCCACTGTGTACTCTCTGTTTAGGGAGTCACAGTGGTCAGGTATTCTGCCACTGTGTACTCTCTGTTTAGGGTCAGTCACAGTGGTCAGGTATTCTGCCACTGTGTACTCTCTGTTTAGGGTCCGTCACAGTGGTCAGGTATTCTGCCACTGTGTACTCTCTGTTTAGGGTCAGTCACAGTGGTCAGGTATTCTGCCACTGTGTACTCTCTGTTTAGGGTCAGTCACAGTGGTCAGGTATTCTGCACTGTGTACTCTCTGTTTAGGGCCAGTCACTGTGGTCAGGTATTCTGCCACTGTGTACTCTCTGTTTAGGGTCAGTCACAGTGGTCAGGTATTCTGCACTGTGTACTCTCTGTTTAGGGTCAGTCACAGTGGTCAGGTATTCTGCCACTGTGTACTCTCTGTTTAGGGTCAGTCACAGTGGTCAGGTATTCTGCCACTGTGTACTCTCTGTTTAGGGTCAGTCACAGTGGTCAGGTATTCTGCACTGTGTACTCTCTGTTTAGGGTCAGTCACAGTGGTCAGGTATTCTGCCACTGTGTACTCTCTGTTTAGGGTCAGTCACAGTGGTCAGGTATTCTGCCACTGTGTACTCTCTGTTTAGGGTCAGTCACAGTGGTCAGGTATTCTGCACTGTGTTCTCTCTGTTTAGGGTCAGTCACAGTGGTCAGGTATTCTGCCACTGTGTTCTCTCTGTTTAGGGTCAGTCACAGTGGTCAGGTATTCTGCCACTGTGTACTCTCTGTTTAGGGTCAGTCACAGTGGTCAGGTATTCTGCCACTGTGTACTCTCTGTTTAGGGTCAGTCACAGTGGTCAGGTATTCTGCCACTGTGTACTCTCTGTTTAGGGTCAGTCACAGTGGTCAGGTATTCTGCCACTGTGTACTCTCTGTTTAGGGTCCGTCACAGTGGTCAGGTATTCTGCCACTGTGTACTCTCTGTTTAGGGTCAGTCACAGTGGTCAGGTATTCTGCCACTGTGTACTCTCTGTTTAGGGTCAGTCACAGTGGTCAGGTATTCTGCCACTGTGTACTCTCTGTTTAGGGTCAGTCACAGTGGTCAGGTATTCTGCCACTGTGTACTCTCTGTTTAGGGTCAGTCACAGTGGTCAGGTATTCTGCCACTGTGTACTCTCTGTTTGGGTCCGTCACAGTGGTCAGGTATTCTGCCACTGTGTACTCTCTGTTTAGGGTCCGTCACAGTGGTCAGGTATTCTGCCCACTGTGTACTCTCTGTTTAGGGTCAGTCACAGTGGTCAGGTATTCTGCCTCTGTGTTCTCTCTGTTTAGGGCCAGTCACTGTGGTCAGGTATTCTGCCACTGTGTACTCTCTGTTTAGGGTCAGTCACAGTGGTCAGGTATCTGCCTCTGTGTTCTCTCTGTTTAGGGCCAGTCACAGTGGTCAGGTATTCTGCCTCTGTGTACTCTCTGTTTAGGGTCAGTCACAGTGGTCAGGTATTCTGCCACTGTGTACTCTCTGTTTAGGGTCAGTCACAGTGGTCAGGTATTCTGCCACTGTGTACTCTCTGTTAGGGCCAGTCACAGTGGTCAGGTATTCTGCCACTGTGTCTCTCTGTTTAGGGTCCGTCACAGTGGTCAGGTATTCTGCCACTGTGTTCTCTCTGTGTAGGCCAGTCACAGTGGTCAGGTATTCTGCCACTGTGTACTCTCTGTTTAGGGTCAGTCACAGTGGTCAGGTATTCTGCACTGTGTACTCTCTGTTTAGGGCCAGTCACAGTGGTCAGGTATTCTGCCACTGTGTACTCTCTGTTTAGGGTCAGTCACAGTGGTCAGGTATTCTGCCACTGTGTACTCTCTGTTTAGGGCCAGTCACAGTGGTCAGGTATTCTGCATCTGTGTACTCTCTGTTTAGGGCCAGTCACAGTGGTCAGGTATTCTGCCACTGTGTTCTCTCTGTTTAGGGTCAGTCACAGTGGTCAGGTATTCTGCACTGTGTACTCTCTGTTTAGGGTCCGTCACAGTGGTCAGGTATTCTGCACTGTGTACTCTCTGTTTAGGGTCAGTCACAGTGGTCAGGTATTCTGCCGCTGTGTACTCTCTGTTTAGGGTCAGTCACAGTGGTCAGGTATTCTGCCGCCTGTGTACTCTCTGTTTAGGGTCTGTCACAGTGGTCAGGTATTCTGCACTGTGTACTCTCTGTTTAGGGCCAGTCACAGTGGTCAGGTATTCTGCCACTGTGTTCTCTCTGTTTAGGGCCAGTCACAGTGGTCAGGTATTCTGCCACTGTGTACTCTCTGTTTAGGGCCAAATAGCATTCTAGTTTGCTGTTTTATTTGTTAATTCTTTCCAATGTGTCAAGTAATTATCTTATTGTTTTCTCATGATTTGCTTGAGTCTAATTGTGCTGCTGTCCTGGGGCTCTGTGGGGTGTGTTTGTGTTTGTGAACAGAGCCCCAGGACCAGCTTGCTTAGGGGACTCTTCTCCAGGTTAATCTCTCTGTAGGTGATGGCTTTGTTATGGAAGGTTTGGGAAACGCTTCCTTTTAGATGGTTGTAGAATTTAAAGGCTCTTTTCTGGACTCTGATAATTAGCGGGTATTGGCCTAATTCTGCTCTGCATGCATTATTTGGTGTTTTACGTTGTACACAGGATATTTTTGCAGAATTCTGCATGCAGAGTCTCAATTTGGTGTTTGTCCCATTTTGTGAATTCTTGGTCAGTGAGCGGACCCCAGACCTCACAACCATAAAGGGCAATGGGTTCTATAACTGATTCAAGTATTTTTTTGCCAGATTCTAATTGGTATGTTGAATTTATGTTCCTTTTGATGGCATAGAATGCCCTTCTTGCCGTGTCAGCTCGTTCACAGCTTTGTGGAATTTACGTGGCACTAATGTTTAGGCCGAGGTATGTATAGTTTTTTGTGTGCTCTAGGGCAACAGTGTCTATATGGAATTGTATTTGTGGTCCTGGTGACTGGACCTTTTTTGGAACACCATTATTTTTGTCTTACTGAGATTTACTGTCGGGGCCCAGGTCTGACAGAATCTTTGTAGAAGATCTAGGTGCTGCTGTAGGCCCTGCTTGGTTGGGGACAGAAGCACCAGATCATCAGTAGACATTTGACTTCAGATTCTAGTAGGGTGAGGCTGGGTGCTGCAGAGTGATCTAGTGCCCTCGCCAATTCGTTGATATACAGTTGAAGTCGGACGTTTACATACACTTAGGTTGGAGTCATTAAAACTAGTTTTCCAACCAGTCCACAAATTTCTTGTTAACAAACTAAAGTTTTGGCAAGTTGGTTAAGACATCTACTTTGTAAATGACACAAGTAATTTTTCCAACAATTTTTACAGACAGATTATTTTACTTATAATTCACTGTATCCCAATTCCAGTGGGTCAGAAGTTTACTGTGCCTTTTTAAACAGCTTGGAAAATTCCAGAAAATTATGTCATGGCTTTAGAAACTTTTGTAGATCTCCACAAGTCTGGTTCATCCTTGGGAGCAATTTCCAAATGCCTGAAGGTACCAACGTTCATCTGTACAAACAATAGTATGCAAGTATAAACACCATGGGACCACGCAGCCATCATACCGCTCAGGAAGGAGACACGTTCTGTCTCCTAAAGATGAACGTACTTTGGTGCAAAAAGTGCAAATTAATCCCAGAACAGCAAAGGACCCTGTGAAGATGCTGGAGGAAACAGGTACAAAAGTATCTATATCCACAGTTAAAACGAGTCCTATATCAACATAACCTGAAAGGTTACTCAGCAAGGAAGAAGCCACTGCTCCAAAACCGCTATAAAAAAGCCAGAATACGGTTTGCAACTGCACATGGGGACAAAGATTGTACTTTTTGGAGAAATGTCCTCTGGTCTGATGAAACAAAATTAGAACTGTTTAGCCATAGTGACCATAGTTATGTTTGGAGGAAAAATGTAATGGACTGTAGCTCCTGCCACATGAGGCGGACGTCGGAGCCTGTGTAATATGACTCCACCTTCTTCCTACAGTATATTGTCCTATTTGCTAGTTTCGTGTGTGTGTGTGTGTGCCTCAGTCCAGATCCGGATCTTTCTGAGTCTATAGCAGCTTGATTTCATTGTCCATTAGTAGACTAAACTCTCTGAAGACCTCACACACGGTTTGGCCAAAGCACAATGTCACCCCCACCACCACAATCACTTCCATCACCACCACCACCAAATCACCCCCCCCCCCCCCCCCCACCCCCCCCCCCCCCCCCCCCCCCACACACACACACCACCATCCCCTTCAGTAGTGCTCTCATCCCTATTCCCTGTGTAACATACCACATTACACACTATTCCCTATCTAGTACACTCCTTTGGACAAGAGCGCTATGGGCCCCACGACCCACCATCACCACCACCTCCACCTCCTACATCACCACCAACCACCATCCTCACCACCACCACCACCACCACCACCCTATCCTTCATCACCACTACTCTGTCCTTCACCCACCACCACCACCACCCACCACCACCACCACCACCCACCACCACCCTATCCTTCATCACCAATACTCTGTCCTTCACCCCCACCACCACCACCAAAATCACCTCCACCTCACCATCATCACCACCAATTCTATTTGGTACACTACTTTGGACAAGAGCGCTATTGGGCCCCACGAACCACCATCACCACCACCTACACCTCCACCAATTCTACCTCCACCTCCATCATCACCATCACCTCCACCATCATCACCACCACCACCACCACCACCACCATCATCACCACCACCACCACCACCACCAACTCTACCTCCATCACCACCATCACCACCATCGATAGGATCATGTTAAGGTATCACTCCACACCTCCCAGGCTCCTTTGTGGTCCTCCTGGCACCAGGCTGTAGGGCAGGTCTGATGGGAAGGTATCACCGCCCTCCCACCTCCCAGGCTCCTTTGTGGTCCTCCTGACACTTGGTTGTAGGGCAGGTCTGTTAGCATTGCCACTAGTAGCATTTCTACCTCTAATATCTCTACTATTAGCATT
>NW_022265991.1:185000-190000 GCF_002021735.2 Oncorhynchus kisutch | reverse complement strand
CCTGTTATATTAAATGACGTTCCCTTTATTATACTGTAGACCACATGGACAATTCTATAAACCAGATGTTTCTATATACTGTAAATAAAGACCTGTAGAAGAGTTCCCTCTGTGACTTGACCACATGGACAATTCTATAAACCAGATGTTTCTATATACTGTAAATAAAGACCTGTAGAAGAGTTCCCTCTGTGACTTCTAGGAAGATCTTCACCTCATTATTGTGTTGCTTTGACAAAGTCATTTCTGGAAATGATGAGTTATTAGTTAAACAGGTTCAAAAACAACCTGTTAAGGGGAACTGAACATTTTAATATGGTGAAACGATTCCTTTAAAAAAAGAGTCAGAAGAACCATTGAACTTCTAATAGTCAAATCATGGTGTGTAAAAGCAGGTAAACTGGTTCTGCTGTTCCAGTCAATATTTTGGTGTTTAGTGGTGGAAAACTGAGCAGGTTGAGAGTAAATCAACAATGTAGTTCAAGAAATAGAGTTAAGAAAATATTTACTAAATAAACTAAAGTTAAAAATGAAATGAAATAACACAATAAAATAACAATAACGAGGCTATATACAGGGGGGTACCGGTACCGAGTCAATGTGCGGAGGTACAGGTTAGTCAAGGTCATTTGTACATGTAGGTAGGGGTAAAGTGATTCATTGTTCAGCAGTCTTATGGCTTGGCGGGTAGAATCTGTTAAGGGGCCTTTTGGACCTAGACTTACAGCTCGCCGTGCGATAGCAGAGAGAATAGTCTATGACTTGGGTGACTGGAGTCTTTGACAATTATTTGGGCCTTCCTCTGACACCGCCTAGTATAAAGGTCCTGGATGGCAGGAAGCTTGGCCCCAGTGATGTACTGGGTCATACGCATTACCCTCTGTAGCACCTTACGGTCAGATACTGAGCAGTTACCATACCAGGCGGTGATGCAACCGGTCAGGATGCTCTCAATGGTGCAGCTGTAGAACTTTTTGAGGATCTGGGGACCCATGCCAAACTTTTTCAGTCTCCTGAGGGGAAAAAGTGTTGTCGTGCCCTCTTCATGACTGTCTTGGTGTGTTTGGACCATGATAGTTTGTTGGTGATGTGGACACCAAGGACCTTGAAACTCTCGACCCGCTCCACTACAGCGCCGTCAATGTTAATGGGGGACTGTTCGGCTCTCCTTTTCCTGTAGTCCACGATCAGCTCCTTTGTCTTGCTCACATTGAGGGAGCAGTTGTTGTCCTGGCACCAAACTGCCAGGAGTCTGACCTCCTCCCTATAGGCTGTCTCGTTGTTGTCGGTGATCAGGCCTACCACTGTTGTGTCGTCAGCAAACTTAATGATGGTGTTGGAGTCGTGCTTAGCCACACAGTCGTAGGAGGTGTTTAGTCCCAAGGTCCTTAGCTTAGTGATGAGCTTTGAGGAGACTATGGTGTTGAACGCTGAGCTGTAGTCAATGAACAGCATTCTCACATAGGTGTTCCTCTTGTCCAGGTGGGAAAGTGTGGAGTGCGATTGAGATTGAGTCATCTGTGGATCTGTTGGGGTGGTATGTGAATTGGAGTGGGTCTAGGGTATCCGGCATGATGGTGTTGATGTCAGCCATGACCAGCCTTCCAAAGCACTTCATGGCTACCAAATCAAATTGAATTAGTCACATACACATGGTTAGCAGATGTTAATGCGAGTGTAGTGAAAAGCTTGTGGAAATGCTACCGACGTGAGTGCTACGGGGCAGTAATCATTTAGGCAGGTTACCTTCGCTTTCTTGGGCACAAGGATTATGGTGGTCTGTTTGAAACATGTAGGTGTTATAGACTGGGTCAGGGAGAGGTTGAATATGTCAGTGAAGACTCTTGCCAGTTTGTCTGCGCATGCTTTCAGTACACGTCCTGGTAATCCGTCTGGCCCCATGGCTTTGTGAATGTTGACCCATTTAAAGGTCTTGTTGACATCAGCTACGGAGAGCGTGATCACACAGTCGTCCGGAACAGCTGGTGCTCTCATGCATGCTTCAGTGTTGCTTGCCTTGAAGCGAGCATAAAAAGCATTTAGCTCATCTGGTAGGCTTGTGTTACTGGGCAGCTCGCGGCTGGGTCTCCCTTTGTATTCTGTAAATAGTTTGCAAGCCCTGCCACATCCGACGAGCATCAGTGTAGTAGGATTCCATCTTAGTCCTGTATTGACGCTTTGCCTGTTTGATGGTTTGTCTGAGGGTATTGCAGGATTTATTATACGCGTCAGGATTTTTGTGTCATGATAAGGTCAGTGACGACAATATCTCAGTGTTGTGCCAAAGTGTTTTCACTGTGGGTGTGCACTGTGGGTGTGCACACGTTATATAAGAAGTCTTTATGCTGAATGTTGGCCTCAAGCAAGGAACACTTTTCATACGTACAGTAGCTTAGATAAAACCTGCCAATGTCTGCACATGTTCATTACCAACGGCTGATCTATGAGCTTCAGCATTACATCATGAAGGGGACAGGTGAACTAACTATATTTGTAAAAACTCTCTGTTTCTCTCTCTCTCTCTCTCTCTCTATATATATATATATATATATATATATATCTTTCTTTGCCCCCTGTCTCTTTAGCCATGTGACATCCATTTGACCTCCTTGGACAATAATGTAACCATGTCTACCAGGACTGAGTTCTGGACAGTTGTATCCAGAGCCCCTGTCTGCTCTGTAATCTCTCCTCTGTCTTCCTCCTCCTCTCCTCTTTCCTCCTCTCCTCCTCTCCTCCTCTCCTCCTCTCCTCCTCTCCTCCTCTCCTACTCCTCTCCTCTTTCCTCCTCCTCTCCTCTTTCCTCCCTCTCCTCCTCCTCTCCTCTCCTCCTCTCCTCTTCCTCCTCTCCTCTTTCCTCCTCTCCTCCTCTCCTACTCCTCTCCTACTCCTCTCCTCCTCTCCTCCTCCTCTCCTCCTCCTCTCCTCTTTCCTCCTCTCCTCCTCCCTCCTCCTCTCCTACTCCTCTCCTCCTCTCCTCCTCCTCTCCTCTTTCCTCCTCTCCTCTTTCCTCCTCTCCTCCTCTCCTCCTCTCCTCCTCTCCTCCTCCTCTCCTCCTCTCCTACTCCTCTCCTCTCCCCAGGCAGGACTGTATCTAATCCACCCTCTCCTCTCCTCTCCCCAGGCAGGACTCTATCTATTCCACCTCTGCCTCTCAGAGACATGGCTTCATAAACACTCTCCATGTGCTGCTTTGGTTGTGCCTGGCTACAATGTTTTCAGGAGAGACAGGATTGAGGGAAGAGGAGGGGGTGTGATGATTTACATTAAAGAACATATCCGATGTAAACAAATTGAGTGGTCATGTGATAATGAACTAGAATGTATCGGCCTGAACGTTACACTGTCTCCCCAAATGTCTTTTACCCTCATTGGAATGTATAGGCCACCTTCCACCAAAAGTGTGTTTTTGATCAGTTTAATACCATGCTTAGGGAATGTGATTTTGGGAAAGAGGTCATCTTAATGGGAGATTTTAACATTAATTATGAAGACAAGTGTTGTAGGAAAACCCTCAAACGGATCACTAATACCTTTGACCTTACACAGCTAGTTAAAGGGCCAACCAGGGTGACTTGTTGCTCTAAAACACAGATTGATTTGGTGTTCAGTAATAAACCAGAGAGAGTGACTAAATCATTCAATATGGTTACTGGGCTGTCTGATCATAATGTGACACTTATAGCCAGAAAGCTGTCTAAGAGCAGGTTTAACCTCTCTACTGTTAGAAAGCCGGATCAACTCAGAATACCTAAGAGTGAATTAAATAATTTTGAAAAAGCAATTAAGGGAATAAACTGGAATGATCTCTTGTCCTATACAGACGTGGAAGCTGATAGTCAGGTTTTTCTATCCACAATCCAGACTACAATAAATGGCTTCCTAAAGAAAATCAAATCCAAACCTGGCCAAAAGAGCACTCTTCCTTGGCTAAATGGAGAAATCTGGAAATTGATGAAAGAACGAGATTATGCTCTAAAAATAGCCCTAAAATCTAAATTAGAGCATGACAGACATAGGTTTACCATGTTGAGAAATAAGGTGATGAAAGAAATCAGACAGGCCAAGGCAAACTTTTTTATTAACATAATTGGTGAAGCAAAGGGAAATTCTAAATTGATATGGGAGAATCTAAAAAAGTTAACAGGGAAAGACCATAGTAACACTGCAAAAAGACTAGAAATCATGGTGAATAACAATCTAACACAGGATGCAGTCGAAATAGCAATAGCCTTCAATTCCTACTTTATTGACTCTGTCAGGGTACTGACACAGAACCCCTCCACTTGTTTCTTGGGCTCAGTGCTAGTGAATGACACTCAACCTGTCTTCATCATAAGGGAGGTTTCTGAGTCAAAGGTGAACAAGGTGATTAGCTCACTAAAGAACTCTAAAGCCAAAGATGTGTTTGGGATGGACTCTACCTTTCTTAAAAACTACAAAGAGTCACTCATTGGCCCCATTACTAAGGTCACCAACACATCTATTGGTCTCGGTGTGTTTCCAAGGGTATGGAAGTCGGCCATAATAACGGCCATCTTTAAATCAGGAGACCCTGCTAACGTGAGTAACTACAGGCCCATTAGTATATTACCTGTGGTGTCAAAGGTTGTTGAAAAGTGTGTAGCAGAACAACTGATTGCCCACCTCAACAACAGCCCCTTCACATTACACTCCATGCAGTTTGGCTTCAGAGCGAAACACTCCACAGAAACGGCCAACTGCTTTCTTCTGTAAAATGTGAAGTCCAAGATGGACAAAGGGGGTGCTGTTGGGGCTGTGTTTCTGGACCTAAGGAAGGCTTTTGATACTGTTAACCATGAGATTCTCATCACAAAATTGTCCAAGTTCAACTTTTCCCCTGATGCCTTGAGATGGATGAAATCATACCTTGAAGGCAGAACTCGGTGTGTCAGAGTGAGCAATGAGCTGTCGCCCACTCGTAGCTATGATGTGGGCGTGCCCCAAGGGTCAATACTGGGGCCCCTCCTGTTCAGCCT
>NW_022265991.1:142500-180000 GCF_002021735.2 Oncorhynchus kisutch | reverse complement strand
CACAAGTGTAAAGGGATAAAGAATATGTACATAAGGATATATGAATGAGCGATGGTACAGAGCAGCATAGGCAAGATGCAGTAGATGGTATCGAGTACAGTATATACATATGAGATGAGTAATGTAGGGTATGTAAACAAAGTGGCATAGTTAAAGTGGCTAGTGATACATGTATTACATAAAGATGCAGTAGATGATATAGAGTACAGTATATACATATGAGATGAGTAATGTAGGGTACGTAAACATTATATGAACATCACTATCTAAGCCTGGTTAGCCACTGAGAAAAACTCCCCGTGTGTGAGAGGCTTTGTGTCAACAGCAATATGATCAGTCGGCAGGCAACACTGGCTTTTTCAATGCTTTTCATTCACTTTTACAGCAGTTAAGCCAATGGGAAATAGACAAAAAATTGTACACTATTCCCTATTTAGTGCACTACCTTTGACCATAAGGCTCTGGTCAAAAGTAGTGCACTGTACGATATAGTGCCATTTGGGACACAAGCCCTGAGTACTGTTTCTCTACTGTTAAGAGCTTTTTGTACGACAGTGTCATAGTTTGGAGTTTGGGTTGTGGTTGCTTAGTAACCGGGCCTGAACGGGCAGGTTTCGCTAGCCTCCAGGATTCTGAGGAATCAGCTCATTGGAATGACGTTGAAAAGAGAACGATGATTCACTCAAGTGCTATGAAAAGAGGGTGCCTCTCTTTAAAAGTGGAATGTATGTTTGAGCCATTTACACTGCATTCAGGAAGTATTCAGACCTCTGGACTTTTTACACATTTGGTTACGTTACAGCTTTATTCTAAAATGTATTTAAAAATCCTCATCAATCGACAAGCAATACCATAATGACAAAGCCAAAAACAGGTTTTGAGAAATTTTTGCTAATTTAATTTAAAAATTATAAACACTAAAATGTTCAAATCCTGTCGCTGCAGGATTATTTTGCTGTGACAAATTAAGAGCTTACATCTGTGAAGTGTATGTTTAATTCACCTTTATTTAACCAGGTAGACTAGTTGAGAACAAGTTCTCATTTGCAACTGCAACCTGGCCAAGATAAAGCAAAGCAGTTCGACACATACAACAACACAGAGTTACACATGGAATAAACAAAACATACAGTCAATAATACAGTAGAACAAAAGAAAACAAAAAGTCTATATACAGTGAGTGCAAATGAGGTAAGGGAATTAGGCAATAAATAGGCCATGGTGGCGAAGTAAATACAATATAGCAATTAAACACTGGAATGGTAGATGTGCAGAAGATGAATGTGCAAGTAGAGATACTGGGGTGCAAAGGACCAAGATAAATAAATAAATACAGTATGGGGATGAGGAAGATAGATGGGCTGTTTACAGATGGGCTATGTACAGGTGCAGTGATCTGTGAGCTGCTCTGACAGCTGGTGCTTAAAGCTAGTGAGGGGGATATGAGTCTCCAGCTTCAGTGATTTTTGCAGTTCGTTCCAGTCATTGGCAGCAGAGAACTGGAAGGAAAGGCAACCAAAGGAGGAATTGGCTTTGGGGGTGAACAGTGAGATATACCTGCTGGAGCGCTTGCTACGAGTGGGTGCTGCTATGGTGACCAGCGAGCTGAGATAAGGCGGGGCTTTACCTAGCAGAGACTTGTAGATAACCTGTAGCCAGTGGGTTTAGTGACGAGTATGAAGCGAGGGCCAACCAACGAGAGCGTTCAGGTCGCAGTGGTAGTGTATGGGGCTTGGGTGACAAAAGGATGGCACTGTGATAGACTGCATCCAATTTGTTGAGTAGAGTGTTGGAGGCTATTTTATAGATGACATCGCCGAAGTCGAGGATCGGTAGGATGGTCAGTTTTACGAGGGTATGTTTGGCAGCATGAGTGAAGAAGGCTTTGTTGCGATATAGGAAGCCAATTCTAGATTTAATTTTGGATTGGAGATGCTTAATGTGAGTCTGGAAGGAGAGTTTACAGTCTAACCAGACACCTAGGTATTTGTAGTTGTCCACATATTCAGTCAGAGCCGTCCAGAGTAGTGATGCTAGACAAGCGGGCAGGTGCGGGCAGTGATCGATTGAATAGCATGCATTTAGTTTTACTTGCATTTAAGAGCAGTTGGAGGCCACAGAAGGAGAGTTGTATGGCATTGAAGCTCATCTGGAGGTTAGTTAGCACAGTGTCCAAAGAGGGGCCAGAAGTATACAGAATGGTGTTGTCTGCGTAGAGGTGGATCAGAGAATCACCAGCAGCAAGACGAACATCATTGATATGTACAGAAAAGAGAGTCGGCCCGATAATTGAACCCTGTGGCACCCCCATAGAGACTGCCAGAGGTCCGGACAACAGGCCCTCCGATTTGAAACACTGAACTCTATCAGAGAAGTAGTTGGTAAACCAGGCGAGGCAATCATTTGAGAAAACAAGGCTGTCGAGTCTGCCAAATAAGAATGTGGTGATTGACAGAGTCGAAAGCCTTGACCAGGTCGATGAATACGGCTGCACAGTAATGTCTCTTATCAATGGCGGTTAGGATATCGTTTAGGACCTTGAGTGTGGCTGAGGTGCACTCATGACCAGCTCTGAAACCAGACTGCATAGCGGAGAAGGTACGGTGGGATTTGAAATTGTTGGTAATCTGTTTGTTATCTTGGCTTTCGAAGACCTTAGAAAGGCAGGGTAGGATAGATATAAGTCTGTAGCAGTTTGGGTCTAGAGTGTCACCCCCTTTGAAGAGGGGGATGACTGCGACAGCTTTCCAATCTTTGGGAATCTCAGACAATACGAAAGAGAAGTTGAACAAGCTAGTAATAGGGGTTGCAACAATTTCGGCAGAAAGAGAGGGTCCAGATTGTCTAGCCCAGCTGATTTGTAAGGGTCCAGATATTGCAGCTCTTTCAGAACATCCGCTATCTGGATTTGGGTGAAGAAGGTGGGGGCTTGGGCGGGTTGCTGTGGAGGGTGCCGGGCAGTTGACCGGGGTAGGGGTAGCCAGGTGGAAAGCATGGCCAGCCGTAGAGAAATGCTTCTTGAAATTCTAAATTATTGTGGATTTATCGGTGGTGACAGTGTGTCCTAGCCTCAGAGCAGTCGGCAGCTGGGAGGAGGTTCTCTTATTCTCCATGGACTTTACAGTGTCCCAGAACTTTTTGGAGTTTGTGCTACAGGATGCAAATTTCTGTTTGAAAAAGCTAGCCTTAGCTTTCCTAACTGCCTGTGTATATTTGTTCCTAACTTCCCTGAAAAGTTGCATATCACGGGGGCTATTCGATGCTAATGCAGAACGCCACAGGATGTTTTTGTGCTGGACAAGGGCAGACAGGTCTGGAGTGAACCAAGGACTATATCTGTTCCTGGTTCTACATTTTTTGAACGGAATGTTTATTTAAGATGGTGAGGAAGTTACTTTTAAAGAATGACCAGGCATCCTCTACTGACAGGATGAGGTCAATGTCATTCCAGGATACCCCGACCAGGTCAATTAGAAAGGCCTGCTCTCAGAAGTGTTTTAGGGAGCGTTTGACAGTGATGAGGAGTGGTCATTTGATTGCAGACCCATTATGGATGCAGGCAATGAGGCAGTGATCGCTGAGATCTTGATTGAAAACAGCAGAGGTGTATTTGGAGGGCGAGTTAGTTAGGATGAGGGTGCCCGTGTTTACGGATTTGGGGTTGTACCTGGTAGGTTCATTGATAATTTGTGTGAGATTGAGGGCATCAAGCTTAGATTGTAGGATGGCCGGGGTGTTAAGCATGTCCCAGTTTAGGTCACCTAGTAGCATGAGCTCAGAAGATAGATGGGTGGCAATCAATTCACATATGGTGTTGAGGGCACAGCTGGGGGCAGAGGGTGGTCTATAGCAAGCGGCAATGGTGAGAGACTTGTTTCTGGAAAGGTGATTTTTTAGAAGTAGAAGCTTGAATTGTTTGGGTACAGACCTGGATAGTAAGACATAATATCTTTGCAGTAGATGCAACACCGCCCCCTTTGACAGTTCTATCTTGGCGGAAAATGTTATAGTTAGGGATGGAGATTTCAGGGCTTTTGGTGGTTTTCCTAAGCCAGGATTCAGACATGGCTAAGACATCCGGGTTGGCAGAGTGTGCTAAAGCAGTGAGTAAAACAATCTTAGGGAGTAGGCTTCTAATGTTAACATGCATGAAACCAAGGCTATTACGGTTACAGAAGTCAACAAATGAGAGCACCTGGGGAGTGGGAATGGAGCTAGGCACTGCAGGATCTGGATTAACCTCTACATCACCAGAGGAACAGAGGAGAAGTAGGATAAGGGTTTGGCTAAAGGCTAAACGAACTCGCTGTCTAGCACGTTCCGAACAGAGAGTAAAAGGGGCAGGTTTCTGGGCACGATAGCATAGATTCAATGCATAGTGTACAGTCAAGGGTAAGGTAGGATGTGAGTACCTTGGAGGTAAACCTAGGCATTGAGTAATGATGAGAGAGATATAGTCTCTAGAGACGTTTAAACCAGGTGATGTCATTGCATATGTAGGAGGTAGAACAACATGGTTGGTTAAGGCATATTGAGCAGGACTAGAGGCTCTATAGTGAAATAAGACAGTAATCACTAACCAGGACAGTAATGGATGAGGCATATTGATATTAGAGAGAGGCATGCGTAGCCAAGTGATCATGTGGGTCCAGTGAGTGGTTGGGCTGGCTGGAGACACGGTGATTCAGACAGTTAGCAGTCCATCTCTCTATACCTGGTGCAGCCCTGTGGTTTCACCCTGCTCCAGTCTCTCTAATCTGTTGTCCATCTCTCTATACCTGGTGCAGCCCTGTGGTTTCACCCTGCTCCAGTCTCTCTAATCTGTTGTCCATCTCTCTATACCTGGTGCAGCCCTGTGGTTTCACCCTGCTCCAGTCTCTCTAATCTGTTGTCCATCTCTCTATACCTGGTGCAGCCCTGTGGTTTCACCCTGCTCCAGTCTCTCTAATCTGTTGTCCATCTCTCTATACCTGGTGCAGCCCTGTGGTTTCACACTGCTCCAGATAATCTACAGATGTAGGGTCATCATTTGATCACTCTTTCGTTGCTGATAATTTTCCTGATTTACCTAAATTTGCTGAAAAACCCACACTAACACATGGTTTTATTAACAGTATTGCATTTTAAATGTAACCTACTTTTGGCCAGCTAATAGCCTAACCAACGATCAAGCAACATTATGGGCTAAACTTTCAAATCCTGTTGCTTCAGGATTCTTTTGCTGTGACAAATTAAGAGCTTACATCTGTAAAGTGTATGTACGTGTATATCAGAGGAGTTGGATACAGCAGAAGACACATTTCAGTCTGGTATGGGTTAATAAAGTATTGTCTTCCTCTACAGGTGCGTTTCCACGGCCGGCTGTTCTATCATGAGGGTTGGCCCTTCTGCATCAACGAGAAGGTGGTCTTACAGCTCGCCCCGCTCCATAAGGTCCGTCTGAAGCAGGGAGACTTCTACCTACAGGTGGTTCCTCTGGGCCGCAAGGCTGCCAAGCTGGTCATAAAATGTCTGTCGGCCAGTGGCCAGGCCATCGCAGAGATCCCCATCCCGGAGAGCATGTACGGCAGCGTCTTCACCGCTGACTTCCTGCAGAATGTGACGCGCGAGCGCAACCTCCATCCGCTGCAGAACTGGTTGCTCACCACCGGCACCGTCGTGTTCCGGACGCCGTGGAAGAACGTGGTGAATCCTCTGTTCGTCAGCAGCACGGCAGACACCATCATGCAGACGCGGGGCGACAGCACGGGCTTCCGTGGCCAGCTCAGCGCCTGCAGTACCAGTGGATCCACAGGGACCCTGGACTCCCACCGCAGCTCCCACGAATCACTACACTCCCAGGGGGCAGACTCTACCTTCTCAGAGCCTGCTATCCTGAGCAGGCGGGTACATGTAATGGACCCCAGCAGCACTAGTTGCAGGTCCCAACAGGATCCCAACCCGGGACTTCACCGGATGGAGAACCACAACCAGAACCACAGCCTGAGAGCAGCTCCTGACTCTCACTCCTGCAGCCCACAGACAGACAGGCTGGCTGGGGAGGGTGGTGGTGGTCCGGGGGAGGGCCAGTGGGAGGGGGAGGAGGGCCAGGGTGGGACCAGAGAGAGGACCAGGACCCTGTCGTTCAGCACCGACCTCAGTAACCCCAACCCGCGCCGGCCCCGCCACGCCAGGGACTCTGTGTCCTTCGAGACCCGGAGACTGTTCCGGAAGTCCTACATGGAGGCCCTGCAGAACCCCATGAACCTGGGCTCTAGCTCTGAGTCCATCCTGGAGGAAGGACCAGAGCACAGTCCTGCATTCCCAGGTCTCAGCCCACTCAGCCCCAGAGAAGATGCCTCATCTCCAACTTCGACCCCTGGTACCAGCCCCTCCACCCCCACCACCCAGAGAGAGCAGGGGCTCCGTGGGCTCAGGCTAGGGGGGACCAGGGCATGGCTGGGTGGAGACCCCGACTCCCCCCGACTCTCTCCCAGCATGCCTCTCCTGTACCTCCAGAGGGGTCTGAGGAACGCTGGGGCCCTGGAGACCCGGGCTGAGAGGCGCTCCAAGTCTCTGGAGAGGACTAACAAGGCAGCCCAGGTCAAAGGGCACCGGGCGCGCTCCTCCTCCGGGGGCTCGGCCAGCAGTGGAGTCTTCTCACCAAAGAAGCTGATGAACGGATATGCCCTGCGCTTTGGACGGCTGGACCTGGAGGCTGCCTTCTCCAGCTCAGACAGGAGGAGCAGTGTTAGAGAGGAGACAGGTAGAAAAACCTGATTAGTATAACATGTGACTGATTAGAATAACATGTGGCTGAATAGAATAACAGGTGACTGATTAGAATAACATGTGACTGATTAGAATAACATGTGACTGATTAGAATAACAGGTGGCTAAATAGAATAACAGGTGACTGATTAGAATAGCAATGAACTGATTAGAATAACATGTGACTGATTAGAATAACAGGTGACTGATTAGAATAGCAATGAACTGATTAGAATAACATGTGACTGATTAGAATAGCAATGAACTGATTAGAATAACATGTGACTGATTAGAATAACAGGTGACTGATTAGAATAGCAATGAACTGATTAGAATAACATGTGACTGATTAGAATAACAGGTGACTGATTAGAATAGCAATGAACTGATTAGAATAACATGTGACTGATTAGAATAACAGGTGGCTGAATAGAATAACAGGTGACTGATTAGAATAGCAATGAACTGATTAGAATAACATGTGACTGATTAGAATAACAGGTGGCTGAATAGAATAACAGGTGGCTGATTAGAATAGCAATGAACTGATTAGAATAACATGTGACTGATTAGAATAACAGGTGGCTGAATAGAATAACAGGTGGCTGAATAGAATAACATGTGACTGATTAGAATAACAGGTGGCTGAATAGAATAACAGGTGACTGATTAGAATAGCAATGAACTGATTAGAATAACATGTGACTGATTAGAATAACAGGTGGCTGAATAGAATAACAGGTGGCTGAATAGAATAACATGTGACTGATTAGAATAACAGGTGGCTGAATAGAATAACAGGTGGCTGAATAGAATAACATGTGACTGATTAGAATAACAGGTGGCTGAATAGAATAACAGGTGACTGATTAGAATAGCAATGAACTGATTAGTATAACATGTGACTGATTAGAATAACAGGTGGCTGAATAGAATAACAGGTGACTGATTAGAATAACAGGTGGCTGAATAGAATAACATGTGACTGATTAGAATAACAGGTGGCTGAATAGAATAACAGGTGACTGATTAGAATAGCAATGAACTGATTAGAATAACATGTGACTGATTAGAATAACAGGTGGCTGAATAGAATAACAGGTGGCTGAATAGAATAACATGTGACTGATTAGAATAACAGGTGGCTGAATAGAATAACAGGTGACTGATTAGAATAGCAATGAACTGATTAGAATAACATGTGACTGATTAGAATAACAGGTGACTGATTAGAATAGCAATGAACTGATTAGAATAACATGTGACTGATTAGAATAACAGGTGGCTGATTAGAATAGCAATGAACTGATTAGAATAACATGTGACTGATTAGTATAACATGTGACTGATTAGAATAACGTGACTGATTAGAATAACATGTAACTGATTAGAATAACATGTGACTGATTAGAATAACATGTGACTGATTAGAATAACATGTGACTGATTAGAATAGCATGTAACTGATTAGAATAACAGGTGACTGATTAGAATAGCATGTAACTGATTAGAATAACGTGACTGATTAGAATAACATGTGACTGATTAGAATAACATGTGACTGATTAGAATAACAGGTGACTGATTAGAATAACAGGTGACTGATTAGAATAACATGTGACTGATTAGAATAACAGGTGACTGATTAGAATAGCATGTAACTGATTAGAATAACAGGTGACTGATTAGAATAACAGGTGACTGATTAGAATAGCATGTAACTGATTAGAATAGCATGTAACTGATTAGAATAACATGTAACTGATTAGAATAACATGTGACTGATTAGAATAACATGTGACTGATTATTATAACATGTGACTGATTAGTATAACATGTGACTGATTAGTATAACATGTGACTGATTAGTATAATAGTATAACAGGTGACTGATTAGAATAGCATGTAACTGATTAGAATAACATGTAACTGATTAGAATAACATGTGCCTGATTAGTATAACATGTGACTGATTAGTATAACATGAGACTGATTAGAATAACATGTGACTGATTAGAATAGCATGTAACTGATTAGAATAACATGTGACTGATTAGTATAACATGTGACTGATTAGTACAACATGTGACTGATTAGATAATAGTATACCATGTGACTGATTAGTATACCATGTGACTGATTAGTATAACATGTGACTTATTAGTATAACATGAGACTGATTAGAATAACATGTGACTGATTAGTATAACATGTGACTGATTAGTATAACATGTGACTAATTAGTATAACATGTGACTGATTAGTATAACATGACTGATTAGAATAACATGTAGGGTTTGTCCCACATGGCACCAAAAAGTCTCATAGGTCCGCATGGACTGAAAATTATTATTATAGAGTCTTTGTCAAGGGTATTGTTTTAAACACTGTAGGAGTCAGGTATATAATGATCCCACTTGGGCTGTATAGACCAAGGTTATGGGTTTGACTCCTGGAGTCAGTTATATAATGATCCCACTTGGGCTGTATAGACCAAGGTTATGGGTTTGACTCCAGGAGTCAGGTATATAATGATCCCACTCGGGCTGTATAGACCAAGGTTATGGGTTTGACTCCAGAAGTCAGGTATATAGTGATCCCACTCGGGCTGTATAGACCAAGGTTATGGGTTTGACTCCAGGAGTCAGGTATATAGTGATCCCACTCGGGCTGTATAGACCAAGGTTATGGGTTTGACTCCAGGAGTCAGGTATATAATGATCCCACTTGGGCTGTATAGACCAAGGTTATGGGTTTGACTCCAGGAGTCAGGTATATAGTGATCCCACTCGGGCTGTATAGACCAAGGTTATGGGTTTGACTCCAGGAGTCAGGTATATAGTGATCCCACTTGGGCTGTATAGACCAAGGTTATGGGTTTGACTCCAGGAGTCAGGTATATAATGATCCCACTCGGGCTGTATAGACCAAGGTTATGGGTTTGACTCCAGGAGTCAGGTATATAATGATCCCACTCGGGCTGTATAGACCAAGGTTATGGGTTTGACTCCAGGAGTCAGGTATATAGTGATCCCACTCGGGCTGTATAGACCAAGGTTATGGGTTTGACTCCAGGAGTCAGGTATATAATGATCCCACTCGGGCTGTATAGACCAAGGTTATGGGTTTGACTCCAGGAGTCCGGTACAAGTATTCAGACCCCTTGACTTTTTCCACATTTACAGCTTTAATGTAAAATGTCCTTGTCAATCTCCACACAAGGCCCCACAACGACAAAGCAAAAACACGTATTTAGAACATTTCACAAATGTATTTCTAAATTAAAAGTATTCAGACCCTTTACTCAGTACTTTGTTGAAGCACCTTTGGCAGCGATAACAGCCTCGAGTCTTCTTGGGTATGACGCTACAAGCTTGGCACACCTGTATTTGGGGAGTTTCTCGCATTCTTCTCTGCATGTGCAAAACATTCTTTCTAAAAACCTGTGTTTGCTTTGTCATTATGGGGTATTGTATGTAGATTGATGTGGAAAAAGTCAAGGGGCCTGAATACTTTCCGAAGGCATCTGTATGTAGTGATCCACATGGGCTGCATAGACCAAGGTTATGGGTTTGACTCCTGGAGTCTGGTATGTAGTGATCCCACATGGGCTGCATAGACCAAGGTTATGGGTTTGACTCCTGGAGTCTGGTATGTAGTGATCCACATGGGCTGCATAGACCAAGGTTATGGGTTTGACTCCTGGAGTCTGGTATGTAGTGATCCACATGGGCTGCATAGACCAAGGTTATGGGTTTGACTCCTGGAGTCTGGTATGTAGTGATCCACATGGGCTGCATAGACCAAGGTTATGGGTTTGACTCCTGGAGTCTGGTATGTAGTGATCCACATGGGCTGCATAGACCAAGGTTATGGGTTTGACTCCTGGAGTCTGGTATGTAGTGATCCACATGGGCTGCATAGACCAAGGTTATGGGTTTGACTCCTGGAGTCTGGTATGTAGTGATCCACATGGGCTGCATAGACCAAGGTTATGGGTTTGACTTCTGGAGTCTGGTATGTAGTGATCCACATGGGCTGCATAGACCAAGGTTATGGGTTTGACTCCTGGAGTCTGGTATGTAGTGATCCACATGGGCTGCATAGACCAAGGTTATGGGTTTGACTCCTGGAGTCTGGTATGTAGTGATCCACATGGGCTGCATAGACCAAGGTTATGGGTTTGACTCCTGGAGTCTGGTATGTAGTGATCCACATGGGCTGCATAGACCAAGGTTATGGGTTTGACTCCTGGAGTCTGGTGTGTAGTGATCCACATGGGCTGCATAGACCAAGGTTATGGGTTTGACTCCTGGAGTCTGGTATGTAGTGATCCACATGGGCTGCATAGACCAAGGTTATGGGTTTGACTCCTGGAGTCTGGTATGTAGTGATCCACATGGGCTGCATAGACCAAGGTTATGGGTTTGACTCCTGGAGTCTGGTATGTAGTGATCCACATGGGCTGCATAGACCAAGGTTATGGGTTTGACTCCTGGAGTCTGGTATGTAGTGATCCACATGGGCTGCATAGACCAAGGTTATGGGTTTGACTCCTGGAGTCTGGTATGTAGTGATCCACATGGGCTGCATAGACCAAGGTTATGGGTTTGACTCCTGGAGTCTGGTATGTAGTGATCCACATGGGCTGCATAGACCAAGGTTATGGGTTTGACTCCTGGAGTCTGGTATGTAGTGATCCACATGGGCTGCATAGACCAAGGTTATGGGTTTGACTCCTGGAGTCTGGTATGTAGTGATCCACATGGGCTGCATAGACCAAGGTTATGGGTTTGACTCCTGGAGTCTGGTATGTAGTGATCCACATGGGCTGCATAGACCAAGGTTATGGGTTTGACTCCTGGAGTCTGGTATGTAGTGATCCACATGGGCTGCATAGACCAAGGTTATGGGTTTGACTCCTGGAGTCTGGTATGTAGTGATCCACATGGGCTGCATAGACCAAGGTTATGGGTTTGACTCCTGGAGTCTGGTATGTAGTGATCCACATGGGCTGCATAGACCAAGGTTATGGGTTTGACTCCTGGAGTCTGGTATGTAGTGATCCACATGGGCTGCATAGACCAAGGTTATGGGTTTGACTCCTGGAGTCTGGTGTGTAGTGATCCACATGGGCTGCATAGACCAAGGTTATGGGTTTGACTCCTGGAGTCTGGTATGTAGTGATCCACATGGGCTGCATAGACCAAGGTTATGGGTTTGACTCCTGGAGTCTGGTATGTAGTGATCCACATGGGCTGCATAGACCAAGGTTATGGGTTTGACTCCTGGAGTCTGGTATGTAGTGATCCACATGGGCTGCATAGACCAAGGTTATGGGTTTGACTCCTGGAGTCTGGTATGTAGTGATCCACATGGGCTGCATAGACCAAGGTTATGGGTTTGACTCCTGGAGTCTGGTATGTAGTGATCCACATGGGCTGCATAGACCAAGGTTATGGGTTTGACTCCTGGAGTCTGGTATGTAGTGATCCACATGGGCTGCATAGACCAAGGTTATGGGTTTGACTCCTGGAGTCTGGTATGTAGTGATCCACATGGGCTGCATAGACCAAGGTTATGGGTTTGACTCCTGGAGTCTGGTATGTAGTGATCCACATGGGCTGCATAGACCAAGGTTATGGGTTTGACTCCTGGAGTCTGGTATGTAGTGATCCACATGGGCTGCATAGACCAAGGTTATGGGTTTGACTCCTGGAGTCTGGTATGTAGTGATCCACATTTTATTTTACCTTTATTTAACTAGGCAAGTCAGTTAAGAACAAATTCTTATTTACAATGGCAGCGTACCCCGGCCAAACCTGGACGACGCTGGGACAGTTGTGCGCCGCCCTATGGGACTCCCAATCACGGCTGGATGTGATACGGCCTGGATTCAAACCAGGGACTGTAGTGATGCCTGCTTGGACTAAGATGCTGCATAGACCAAGGTTATGGGCTTGACTTCTGCTTGGGTATATGTATTGATTGAAATAGGAGTGAGGTCAGGTGTACTGATAGCTCAGTTGGTTGGAGCTACACCTTTGTCAAAGGTAAAAGTCCATTCAGTGGGCAAAACTGGTTGACATGAAATTATCATATCAACCATATTTGCCTTTGAAAAGACATATTTTCAACCAGTTTTTCCTTTGAAAACACATCATTTCTACCAGTTTGCATGTTGGTTTTAGAATGTAACATCAACAAAGGCAGTAAAAGTCTAAACCAGACAGCTACGTTTTGTGAGAGTGCGTTGGTGATTAGATTTCTCAACTCAAGCGTTGTCTTCAGTTTGGACAAACACTTTCCCTGGCATTGGGTCCAATAGAGATTGAATCATAACACCGGCTTCTCTCTCACTGTATCAAATGATGTGGCCTCCGGGCTTGAAAACACAGTTTGTTTCCAGACAGGTTTAATGTTGTGGTTTCAGTGAGTAATTATGACCTGCAGTAATAGGGATCTGACATGAGGGTTACAGGCCTGTGTTTGTGTGGACTCACTGTTGATATGAGGAGACAGCTTGTAGTTCTCATGTGCTGATTTTTGGGTAGTGGTGGGGGAGGGGGTTGTGAGTAGATGCGCTTTCATATGTTATTAGACAGGTATGGCCCATCCCTGGAACAGCTCAGACGTGGTGTTGGACACACACACACACACACACACACACACGCACGCACGCACACACACGCACGCACGCACACGCACGCACGCACACGCACGCACACGCACGCACACGCACACGCACACACACACACACACACGCACGCACGCACGCACGCACACACACACGTGCAGGGCAGAAGAGTTGGTTTGTGAAAGTGTTTTATGAAGCACTGCCTCTTCCAGGTATTGAAATGTGGAAAGTGTGTGAGTTGATTTATTTTATTTAACTAGGTAAGTCAGTTAAGAATACATTCTTATTTTCAATGACGGCCTAGGAACAGTGGGTTAACTGCCTGTGCAGGGGCAGAACGACAGATTTGTACCTTGTCAGCTCGGGGGTTTGAACTTGCAACCTTCCGGTTACTCGTCCAACGCTCTAACCACTAGGCTACCCTGCCGGGATACTTTGGGATGTTGGCAACGAGGCCCTTTATCTACTTCCCCAGAGGCAGATGAACTGGTGGATACCATTTGTCATTTTCTATGTTCAGTTCCAATGAAGTTTGAGGTCGTTTTGTGAGCCAATGCTAACTAGCATTAGCGCAATGGCTGGAAGTCTATGTGTATCTGCTAACACTAGTTAACGCAACTACCTCTAACTTCTTCATTGCCAAAATCCGGAAGAGTTCCTTAAACCCTGTGAAATGACAGACTCAGCAGTTCAGTTGATTTAACCCCGTGAAATAACACAGACTCAGCAGTTCTGCCCAGGGATGGTAGGTTTTCCCTGATTGGTAAAAGATAAGACCATGACCATGTGCCCTGAAAAGGAAAATCTCTTGGTCCTATAGATTATAAATACGGCCCAATGAAACATATCATTCCAGAACCCATAACTGTATTTAGTACAACTACCCCACAATGTCAGTATCTCCCTCAACAATGATGGATTTCTGCCTGCCAGGACCTCTTGGCAGAGCAATACAACAGTACCAAGCTGAAGCCCATTTTTACACACTGAAAACATAGAGCCACTGAAAACATAGAGCCACTGAAAACCCAGCTGCACTGAAAACATAGAGCCACTGAAAACATAGAGCCGCTGAAAACCTAGAGCCACTGAAAACCTAGTGCCGCTGAAAACCTAGTGCCGCTGAAAACCTAGTGCCGCTGAAAACCTAGTGCCGCTGAAAACCTAGTGCCGCTGAAAACATAGAGCCACTGAAAACCTAGAGCCACTGAAAACCTAGTGCCGCTGAAAACATAGAGCCACTGAAAACCTAGAGCCACTGAAAACCTAGTGCCACTGAAAACATAGAGCCACTGAAAACCTAGTGCCGCTGAAAACCTAGAGCCACTGAAAACCTAGCGCCGTTGAAAACCTAGAGCCCTTTGAGACCTTGGTGGACAGGAAACCTCAGAGGATCCTGTAACCAACCAGACGTAGGAGGGAAACACACACACACACAGTGGCGCTAGGTTCACACACACACACAGACACACACACACACACAGTGGCGCTAGGTTCACACACACACACACAGACACACACACACACACAGTGGCGCTAGGTTCACACACACACACAGTGGCGCTAGGTTCACACACACAGTGGCGCTAGGTTCACACACAGTGGCGTTCGGTTCACACACACAGTGGCCGCTAGGTTCACACACACAGTGAGATGACCTTCCAGTGAATGTGGGACTGGGCTGTGCTCGACTCTGGTCCCAGACATATGAGTTGCCTCCTGTACAATAGCATTCATTGTGCCCCCCTCCTCCACTGGGCCTGAATGCAGGGGAAAACCCCTTAACCTGTCCTCATGTAAGGTCCATTCACCTGAGTAACATGAGAACCAGTGAACCAACTGACTTTTTTCAGGACTTTATTCTGAAAACAAAACCCTCCCTCACTTTGAGAACGGATGGAATTACGCCCATCCACCATGTGAGATGGTAATGGCTGTGGTGACCATTGCTTCATTTTGTATTTATAGATTTATTATTTCACCTTTATTTAACCAGGTAGGCTAGTTGAGAACAAGTTCTCATTTACAACTGCAACCTGGCCAAGATAAAGCAAAGCAGTGTGACAGAAACAACACAGAGTTACACATGGAATAAACAAGCATACAGTCAATACAAGCATACAGTCAATACAAGCATACAGTCAATACAAGCATACAGTCAATACAAGCATACAGTCAATACAAGCGTACAGTCAATACAAGCGTACGGTCAATACAAGCATACAGTCAATACAAGCGTACAGTCAATGTACAGTCAATACAAGCGTACAGTCAATACAAACGTACAGTCATTCATGTCCCCTTTGTGATTTCAATGCTGTGTACACTCAGTGTATATGTAGGGAATAGGGTACCATTTGGGATGCATCCTATATTTGCTAGTCCAGACCGTTTCGTTCTCCGACAGACAGAAATGTG
This sequence comes from Oncorhynchus kisutch, assembly GCF_002021735.2. Classification (NCBI taxonomy): domain Eukaryota; kingdom Metazoa; phylum Chordata; class Actinopteri; order Salmoniformes; family Salmonidae; genus Oncorhynchus; species Oncorhynchus kisutch. The sequence continues at coordinate 164,195 of NW_022265991.1, read as the reverse complement.
TGGTTGAAAAATGTGTGGCCAGGTCCTGGCTGCATTGATGGCTTAGAAGGCTGTGAAACGCCGTATACAACCCAGGCTTACACTGGGTACAATGCAGGAGAGGCTTTGCTCTACATTTATAACTTCCTGACAAAACAAAGCAATGTAGGAAGTTTGCTGCAAACAGAATTACTGGCCGCACAGCCACAGCCAGTCACACAGGAAGTACTACATTTAGTGCCTGAGGACAAAAGGGGGCTAGGCTGGGAAGGGAGAGGCTAAGCTGGGAGGGGCTATGATGGGAGGGGAGGGAACAGGCTGGGAGGGGAGGAGAGAGGCTAGGCTGGGAGGAGATAGGCCCAGAGGGGAAGGGCTCAGCTCAGAGGGGAGGGAACAGGCTGGGAGGGGAGGAGATAGGCCCAGAGGGGAAGGGCTCAGCTCAGAGGGGAGGGAACAGGCTGGGAGGGGAGGAGAGAGGCTAGGCTGGGAGGATATAGGCCCAGAGGGGAAGGGCTAGGCTCAGAGGGGAGGGGCAGGAGGAACTGGGAGGGGATGGCTATGCTGGGAAGGGAGAGGCTGGGAGGAGATAGGCTCGGAGGGGATGGGCTAGGCTCGGAGGGGAGGGGCAAGGAGATGCTTGGAGGGACTGGGAGGGGGGGCTATGCTGGGAAGGGAGAGGCTGGGAGGAGATAGGCTCGGAGGGGAGGGGCTCGGCTCAGAGGAGAGGGGCTAGGCTCGGAGGGGATGGGCTAGGACAACACAAGGGGGCCAGTTAGAGATGGTTGTAAACACACTACTCCGCGTCTCATACATGGTTCAGAGACACCCCATCTATACATTCTCTGTCTTCACACATTGACAACTTTGAAGACGTGTGAACAATGGCATTTATGGTCATGTTTTTATGTCCGGGCGTGGCCATATCCTTTGTTGCTTTACTTTCTACCAGGTATTAGATGACCCTGTGGAGGCTGCTGAGGGGAGGACGGCTCATAATAATGTCTGTAATGGAGTGTAATGGAGTGTAATGGCTGGAATGGAGTGTAATGGCTGGAATGGAGTGTAATGTCTGGAATGGAGTGTAATGGAGTGTAATGTCTGGAATGGAGTGTAACGTCTGGAATGGAGTGTAATGTCTGGAATGGAGTGTAATGGCTGGAATGGAGTGTAATGGAGTGTAATGGATGGAATGGAGTGTAATGACTGGAATGGAGTGTAATGGAGTGTAGTGGGTGGAATGGAGTGTAATGGAGTGTAATGTCTGGAATGGAGTGTAATGTCTGGAATGGAGTGTAATGGAGTGTAGTGGCTGGAATGGAGTGTAATGGAGTGTAATGGAGTGTAATGTCTGGAATGGAGTGTAATGGAGTGTAGTGGCTGGAATGGAGTGTAATGCAGTGTAATGTCTGGAATGGAGTGTAATGTCTGGAATGGAGTGTAATGGAGTGTAATGGCTGGAATGGAGTGTAATGGCTGTAATGGAGTGTAATGGAGTGTAATGGAGTGTAATGGAGTGTAATGTCTGGAATGGAGTGTAATGTCTGGAATGGAGTGTAATGGAGTGTAATGGCTGGAATGGAGTGTAATGCAGTGTAATGTCTGGAATGGAGTGTAATGGAGTGGAATGGAGTGGAATGGAGTGGAATGGAGTGTAATGTCTGGAATGGAGTGTAATGGAGTGTAATGGAGGGTAATGGAGTGTAATGTCTGGAATGGAGGGTAATGGAGTGTAATGGCTGGAATGGAGGGTAATGGAGTGTAATGGCTGGAATGGAGGGTAATGGAGTGTAATGGCTGGAATTGGGTGAACACATTCTGTGTTTGATGCCATTCAATTCACTCCATTATTATGAGCCGTCCTCCCCTCAGCAGCCTCCTCTGCCTGAGTGGTAGACGACCATCTTGAAGAGGACTATTCACAATTGAAACCATGAAAACATTTTAAATACAATATGAACCCAGATCTGGGCTGTATATGCTGAGTGTGAGAGCTGCCAGCCTCGTACCCAGCCCCAGCCAGAGGGATAGGAGAAAGGGAGAACATGTGTAAGCTATAACAGTGGTTGGTACCAGTCGGGAACGTCAGGAGCTACATTCCTGTTAGTGGGGCGTTGGGAGTCTGTCTGTGATCCAGAGTTTTATTTTATAGTAGCTGACAGACCTGGGTTCAAATACCATTTGAAATAATTTCACGTATTTTAGCTGGGCTTGAATGAGTTTGCCTAGTGCAAGGGAACCAGTAGAATAGTCCCCGCCCATCTGGCACTCCAGGCAGACTAAAGCAAATGCTACAAGTATTTGAAAGATTTCAGTTAGTATTTGAACCCAGGCCTGGTATCAGTGAGTCAGACGGAACACCTGGTCTCTGCAGTGACTCAGTCTGGAAGAGCAGTCCCTGATTATACATCCCCCCTTCTCTATTTTGCTTTCTCTCTCTCCCTCTCTCCCTCTCTTCCTCTCTCTCTCCCTCTCTCTCCTCTCTCCTCTCTTTCTCTCTCTCTTCCTCTCTCTCTCCCTCTCTCTCTCCCTCTCTCTCTCTCTCTCCCTCTCTCTCTCTCTCTGTCGCTTTCTCTCTCTCTCTCTCTCTCTCTCTCTCTCTCTCTCTCTCTCTCTCTCTCTCTCTCTCTCTCTCTCTCTCTCTCTCTCTCTCTCTCTCTCTCCCTCTCTCTCTCTCTCTCTCTCTCTCTCTCCCTCTCTCTCTCTCTCTCTCTCTCTCTCTCTCTCTCTCTACCTCTCTCCCTCTCTCTCTCTCTCTGTCGCTTTCTCTCTCTCTCTCTCTCTCTCTCTCTCTCCCTCTCTCTCTCTCTCCCTCTCTCCCTCTCTCTCTCTCTCTCTCTCTCTCTCTCTCTCCCTCTCTCTCCTCCTTCTCTCTCTTGGTCCCTCCCTTCCTTCCCTCATTCCCTTCCTTCTCTCCCTCTATCTATCTACCCCTTGTAGGTGTTTTTATCTTTTTCTGGTTTGATTCCTAATTAAAGTAGGTTGAATGATGTTTATAGTGGTTTTAGGTTTATGATGTAAGAGATGTACACATTGAGGTGAAATGATGACCTCTTTCTGTGGTCATTTTGTTGAACAATAAATAGAGTGATTATAATGAATCGGTATTCAGACCGGGGTTTTCATTCCACAGTTTGAACAATAGACACTAACATCAGCACAGGTGCTGAACTTATACCATTTTTAACAACAGCATACTGTCTGAAATGATACCATTTCTAACAACAGCATACTGTCTGAAATGATACCATTTTTAACAACAGCATACTGTCTGAAATTATACCATTTTTAACAACAGCATACTGTCTGAAATTATACCATTTTTAACAGCAGCATACTGTATGAAATGATTTTAACAGTAGCGTACTGTCTGAAATGATTTTAACAGCAGCATACTGTCTGAAATGATTTTAACAGTAGCATACTGTCTGAAATGATACCATTTTTAACAGCAGCATACTGTCTGAAATTATACCATTTTTAACAGCAGCATACTGTCTGAAATGATTTTAACAGTAGCGTACTGTCTGAAATGATTTTAACAGTAGCATACTGTCTGAAATGATACCATTTTTAACAGCAGCATACTGTCTGAAATGATTTTAACAGTAGCGTACTGTCTGAAATGATTTTAACAGCAGCATACTGTCTGAAATTATAACATTTTTAACAGCAGCATACTGTCTGAAATTATACAATTTTTGTCTTGGTTCTCTTTAGTGATCCATGAAGGTGGCACCAGCACTAACCCCAGGCGGCACAGTCAAGATGGAGCACAGTCACACCATCACCCCCCCAAACCTTCTAATGAAGTCCTCATCCAGCTGGCCCCAGCCCCAGGGTCACCCCCTAACTGTCACCTCCCCAACCTGGTGTCAGAGGTCAACCCAGAACTACTGGCCTCTGGGGCCATCATCTTACCTGGTAGGTGACACACACACACACACACACACACACACACACACACGCACACACACACACACACTGGCCTCTGGGGCCATCATCTTACCTGGTAGGTGACACACACTTACCTGGTAAGTGACACACACACACACACACACACACACACACACACACACACACACACACACACACACACACACACACTGGCCTCTAGGGCCATCATACTGTATGAAGTTTACTCCCATGTGACATGTGAAGAGTTTACTGCCATTTGACATATGAAGTGTTTACTGCCATGTGACATGAAGTGTTTACTGCCATGTGACATGAAGTGTTTACAGCCATGTGACATATGAAGTGTTTACAGCCATGTGACATGAAGTGTTTACTGCCATGTGACATGAAGTGTTTACAGCCATGTGACATGAAGTGTTTACTGCCATGTGACATGAAGTGTTTACTGCCATGTGACATGAAGTGTTTACTGCCATGTGACATATGAAGTGTTTACTGCCATGTGACATATGAAGTGTTTACTGCCATTTGACATATGAAGTGTTTACTGCCATGTGACATATGAAGTGTTTACTGCCATGTGACATATGAAGTGTTTACAGCCATGTGACATATGAAGTGTTTACAGCCATGTGACATGAAGTGTTTACTGCCATGTGACATGAAGTGTTTACTGCCATGTGACATATGAAGTGTTTACTGCCATGTGACATATGAAGTGTTTACTGTCATGTGACATATTAAGTGTTTACTGCCATGTGACATATGAAGTGTTTACTGCCATGTGACATATGAAGTGTTTACTGCCATGTGACATATGAAGTGTTTACCTTAATGTGACATATGAAGTGTTTACCTTAATGTGACATATGAAGTGTTTACTGCCATGTGACATATGAAGTTTTTACTGCCATGTGACATATGAAGTGTTTACTGCCATGTGACATATGAAGTGTTTACTGCCATGTGACATATGAAGTGTTTACTGCCATGTGACATATGAAGTGTTTACTGCCATGTGACATATGAAGTGTTTACTGCCATGTGACATATGAAGTGTTTACTGCCATGTGACATATGAAGTGTTTACAGCCATGTGACATATGAAGTGTTTACAGCCATGTGACATGAAGTGTTTACTGCCATGTGACATGAAGTGTTCACTGCCATGTGACATATGAAGTGTTTACTGCCATGTGACATATGAAGTGTTTACTGCCATGTGACATATGAAGTGTTTACTGCCATGTGACATATGAAGTGTTTACTGCCATGTGACATGAAGTGTTTACCTTAATGTGACATATGAAGTGTTTACCTTAATGTGACATATGAAGTGTTTACTGCCATGTGACATATGAAGTGTTTACTGCCATGTGACATATGAAGTGTTTACTGCCATGTGACATATGAAGTGTTTACTGCCATGTGACATATGAAGTGTTTACTGCCATGTGACATATGAAGTGTTTACTGCCATGTAACATATGAAGTGTTTACTGCCATGTGACATATGAAGCTTGGGGCGCATGTTCTCAGTAGGAGTGGGAATGTTCTATGTGGAATAATAGGAGCCTATTAAATGACTCAGACTGGATCAGATGTGTGTAAGAGGAGATGCCATCCTGAACTAAAGCAGTATGTTGAGCTGTGCTGTGGGGCCTGGGATGACGACAAACACTTAACAACAGACAGGTCACTTTCTCCACGTCCCAAATAGCAACCTACAGTGTTCCCTTTGTAGTGCACTACTTTTGAACAGGGCCCATAGGACTTTGGGACTTTATATAGAGATTAGGGTACCATTTGGGAAGCACCCATAAGGTCTACTTGACTATGAGTGAGCGCTGACCCCCCCCCCCCCCCCCCCCTCTCTTCCAGGTAACAGAGACCTCAGCGGGCGGGCGGTGCTGCAGGTGTGCACGCGGGGGAGGGTGTGGGCTGGGGAGAGCTGCACGGCCAAAGACCTCACCTGTCTCCTGGGTTACTACTATTCAACACTAAGGTCTGTCAGACAACCAGCCGCACTCAGGTTTCATCTGCTGAAACCCCATCCAGGCTTTAGTTACTAGATGGTGTTCCTTTTAAGGGGGCAATCTGGGATTCAAACAATAACAAAATAAGGGTTAAATAATATATATATGAAAATAATATATATAATATATAATATATATTATTTAACCCTTATTTTACCAGGTCATTTGACTGAGGGATGACGCAAGGACTAACCATTTCACAAGATCACCCTGATGGGTTTTGTTTCTGGTTTCAGGAGCGAGAGGCGTGACCAAGGCCTTACGGTGCTAGTGGACACCAGGAGACAGCAGCCCAGTTCTGCTCTGTTCTCTTCTCTGTCTGAACTGCAGGTGAGAGCTTTCTAATGACAATACTATTGTCTGCATCCTGAATGGCACCCTGTGTACCCTGTGTACAGTGTAGTGCACTACTTTTGACCATAGGACCCATAGAGCTCTGGTCAAAATTAGTGCACTATAATATAGGGATTAACATGCTATTTGGGACTCAATCATCTCTTCCTGAACTCCAGGTATGAGCTTTCAACGGAAAATAACATGTCATCATAACCACGTCCCACATGAACTATCCTCAGGCGGCTTCTTTACGTCCTCTGATTCTTAACAATGTTTTCATGGTGTTAAGGAATGTTATTTTACTGTCACTACACTCTAGTATTGTACAATAGTAATGTTACAGTATAGTACTATAGTAATGTTATAGTATAGTATAGTACTGTAGTAATGTTATAGTATAGTACTATAGTAATGTTATAGTATAGTATAGTACTGTAGTAATGTTATAGTATAGTACTATAGTAATGTTATAGTATAGTACTATAGTAATGTTATAGTATAGTAATATAGTAATGTTATAGTATAGTATAGTATAGTACTATAGTAATGTTATAGTATAGTACTATAGTAGTGTTATAGTATAGTATAGTATAGTATAGTACTATAGTAATGTTATAGTATAGTACTATAGTAATGGTATAGTATAGTATAGTACTGTAGTAATGTTATAGTATAGTACTATAGTAATGTTATAGTTTAGTATAGTACTGTAGTAATGTTATAGTATAGTACTATAGTAATGTTATAGTATAGTATAGTACTGTAGTAATGTTATAGTATAGTACTATAGTAGTGGTATAGTATAGTATAGGACTACAGTAACGTTATAGTATAGTACTATAGTAATGTTATAGTATAGTATAGTATAGTACTATAGTAATGTTATAGTATAGTACTATAGTAATGTTATAGTATAGTACTGCAGTAATGTTTTAGTATAGCACTATAGTAATGTTATAGTATAATACTATAGTAATGTTATAGTATAGTACTGTAGTTGGCACAGCATATATTTCGTCTTTACTATTGTTTTTCCGTCCCTTTCTTGGTCTGGAGAAGGTTGATTCTGGAGAAGGTTGATTTCTGGAGAAGGTTGATTTCTGGAGAAAGTTGATTTCTGGAGAAGTTGATTTCTGGAGAAGGTTGATTTCTGGAGAAGGTTGATTTCTGGAGAAGGTTGATTTCTGGAGAAGGTTGATTTCTGGAGAAGGTTGATTTCTGGAGAAGGTTGATTTCTGGAGAAAGTTGATTTCTGGAGAAGGTTGATTTCTGGAGAAGGTTGATTTCTGGAGAAGCACTTTGATTTCTGTGTAGTGACTTGGTCCATCACATTTCCCATGCAGAAAGGCTGGGCTTCAGGGCTAGTGGGGAAGACCTGTTCTTACTTGTCTGTTAACACACACACAGACATGCACATACTCCTTTGCCAAAAAAAAGCACAAATTTGCGGTTTTACATGTAAGAAAACTCCAATGTTTGTAAAAAAAAAGTAAATGTAAACAAACACTGTGTAGCCTCAAAACATGGTTACAACTATTTGACATCATAGGTGGTCAGTCCTTGCATCCATAGTCTATGGATTTGAGAGTGGTTGCATTTCTCCAGATCCATCCCTCAACTTTTTACTGTGGCGGTGAGAACACTGTTGGTGATTAAATGAAAGATGGCCGCTTTAAGCACCTTTCATAGAGTTGTAGTGTTATTATGTGGTGCAGTCCTTCAGTTAGAGTTGTAGTGTTATTATGTGGTGCAGTCCTTCAGTTAGAGTTGTAGTGTTATTATGTGGTGCAGTCCTTCAGTTAGAGTTGTAGTGTTATTATGTGGTGCAGTCCTTCAGTTAGAGTTGTAGTGTTATTATGTGGTGCAGTCCTTCAGTTAGAGTTGTAGTGTTATTATGTGGTGCAGTCCTTCAGTTAGAGTTGTAGTGTTATTATGTGGTGCAGTCCTTCAGTTAGAGTTGTAGTGTTATTATGTGGTGCAGTCCTTCAGTTAGAGTTACTTTAGAAGCAAAACTTCTCAAGTTGAGAACAGAATTATTAGTATTAGTTAGTAACCCCAAGGTATTGATGGCAAAACTAAAACCCCAAGGTATTGATGGCAAAACTAAAACCCCAAGGTATTGATGGCAAAACTAAAACCCCAAGGTATTGATGGCAAAACTAAAACCCCAAGGTATTGATGGCAAAACTAAAACCCCAAGGTATTGATCGCAAAACTAAAACCCCAAGGTATTGATGGCAAAACTAAAACCCCAAGGTATTGATGGCAAAACTAAAACCCCAAGGTATTGATGGCAAAACAAAACCCCCAAGGTATTGATGGCAAAACTAAAACCCCAAGGTATTGATGGCAAAACTAAACCCCAAGGTATTGATGGCAAAACAAATCCCCAAGGTATTGATGGCAAAACAAAATCCCCAAGGTATTGATGGCAAAACAAAATCCCCAAGGTATTGATGGCAAAACAAATCCCCAAGGTATTGATGGCAAAACAAAATCCCCAAGGTATTGATGGCAAAACTAAAACCCCAAGGTATTGATGGCAAAACTAAAACCCCAAGGTATTGACGTTTAAACGTGAGAGCAAATTAATTGTAGATTAAATCAAACATTTTTGCAGTGAAATATTTGTTATGATAATGCAATTCAGTAAAACACCTCCCTCTTTCAATGCCATGTTCCCTCTCTTATGTTACCCTGTCCTCTCCTTATGTTACCCTGGCCTCACCTGGCCTCTCCTTATGTTACCCTGGCCTCACCTGGCCTCTCCTTATGTTACCCTGGCCTCTCCTTATGTTACCCTGGCCTCTCCTTATGTTACCCTGGCCTCTCCTTATGTTACCCTGGCCTCTCCTTATGTTACCCTGGCCTCTCCTTATGTTACCCTGGCCTCTCCTTATGTTATCCTGGCCTCTCCTTATGTTACCCTGGCCTCTCCTTATGTTATCCTGGCCTCACCTGGCCTCTCCTTATGTTACCCTGGCCTCTCCTTATGTTACCCTGGCCTCTCCTTATGTTATCCTGGCCTCTCCTTATGTTAACCTGGCCTCTCCTTATGTTACCCTGGCCTCTCCTTATGTTACCCTGGCCTCTCCTTATGTTACCCTGGCCTCTCCTTATGTTACCCTGGCCTCTCCTTATGTTACCCTGGCCTCTCCTTATGTTACCCTGGCCTCTCCTTATGTTATCCTGGCCTCTCCTTATGTTACCCTGGCCTCTCCTTATGTTATCCTGGCCTCACCTGGCCTCTCCTTATGTTACCCTGGCCTCTCCTTATGTTACCCTGGCCTCTCCTTATGTTATCCTGGCCTCTCCTTATGTTAACCTGGCCTCTCCTTATGTTACCCTGGCCTCTCCTTATGTTACCCTGGCCTCTCCTTATGTTACCCTGGCCTCTCCTTATGTTACCCTGGCCCTCTCCTTATGTTAACCTGGCCTCTCCTTATGTTAACCTGGCCTCTCCTTATGTTACCCTGGCCTCTCCTTATGTTACCCTGGTCTCTCCTTATGTTATCCTGGCCTCACCTGGCTTCTCCTTATGTTACCCTGGCCTCTCCTTATGTTACCCTGGCCTCTCCTTATGTTACCCTGGCCTCTCCTTATGTTACCCTGGCCTCTCCTTATGTTATCCTGGCCTCTCCTTATGTTATCCTGGCCTCTCCTTATGTTACCTGCGCCTCTCCTTATGTTACCCTGGCCTCTCCTTATGTTACCCTGGCCTCTCCTTATGTTACCCTGGCCTCTCCTTATGTTACCCTGGCCTCTCCTTATGTTACCCTGGCCTCTCCTTATGTTACCCTGGCCTCTCCTTATGTTATCCTGGCCTCTCCTTATGTTAACCTGGCCTCTCCTTATGTTACCCTGGCCTCTCCTTATGTTATCCTGGCCTCTCCTTATGTTAACCTGGCCTCTCCTTATGTTACCCTGGCCTCTCCTTATGTTACCCTGGCCTCTCCTTATGTTACCCTGGCCTCTCCTTATGTTACCCTGGCCTCTCCTTATGTTACCCTGGCCTCTCCTTATGTTACCCTGGCCTCTCCTTATGTTACCCTGGCCTCTCCTTATGTTACCCTGGCCTCTCCTTATGTTACCCTGGCCTTTCCTTATGTTACCCTGGCTTCTCCTTATGTTACCCTGGCCTTTTGCTTTCTTGGCCTTGTCACCAGCTGCAGGTTTTGTCCCATTCATTGTAGCAGTCCTGCTCGGTCCCTGGGTGTAGTTGGAAGTGGTGAAAAGTAATCCTGTGGAAAAGAGTTCAAACACATTTTTTCACGTGATTTGTTCACACGTGTGTTCTGAAAACCACTTGTTTTTTTCACAGGATTTTTTCAAATTTGATTTTTTTTTTGTAAGGGCGCACACACACACACACACAAATACACACATGTACACATACAGTACACACGCGGATGGATACGCCAGCATCCAGCCTGCACACAACAGGCACATGAAGAGTTATGATTTTATAATGATGATATATTGTGGTGTTTTAGTTCATGTAGCGCCCCCCTCCCAATACTGTACGTGTCAATTTGTGTTGCTTTCCCCCCAGGCTTTATTACCAAATGCACTTTACTCCGTCCTGCTACTTGCGGACAAGGAGACAACTATCAAGCCTGAAAGAGACATTACTACTGTGCAGGTAAAGTATTAAATAATGACCCATTTGCTGTGATATTCGCATTGAGCGTTCTTGTCTAATTCAAGACTTCAAATCACATATCTTGGGAGTATTTCTTACATTCCCACGGCAACCAGAATCCTAACAACACAATGTAACATCAGGAAGGACACAGCATTATCACAGGCGCCTCCTAGTCTATTCAGATACACCGAGGCTATTGTGTTGAGTCGTCGCTAGCAGCCTGTCAATGTCACGTCCTTGACCTGAGTATGAGTCTGAGTGAGGCAGTACGTGTGTGTGTGTGTGTGTGTGTGTGTGTTTAGCGTGTAGCGTGTCAGGTCATGGTGTGTTGTTGAGAGCTGGGGTATCTGTGCTATGTAGGTTTGCGTGAAGCTGCATGTCTGACTGTGGAAAATGTAATCATCTCTTCATCACCAGCCTACCTACCTACCTACCTACCACACACACACACACATAGTCTGTCCCACTGAAAACATACTGAAAACACCCACAACATCCATCACACAGCCAGACACATCTAATGAGATCAGGGTTTAGGTCCAACGTTGAGTTAAGTGATTATCTCTGGAATTCCTCCATAGGTTTCTACAGTAGAGTTCAACACAATGTCTCTTCCTATTGAAACTACATGACACGTGGATAAAAGGATGTGATTGGTTAGTTGTCTTGATGACACCTGCAACTTAGTGATGTATATTACAGATCAGATCATTGTTGGTTGGTTGTTTTTGCTTTGGTGGAAGTTATATCTGATATCTGTAGCAAGGTGTGATGTGAGAGCTTTAGTTTCCTTATTGGAAAAGCATTGAAGATAATTGATATTGATATTTCAGTTAACTTCCTGAGTCGACTGGAATTGACTCCAACCCTGCTACTCACAGGCCCCACCCTCATGGGGAGTTACAGTGAGCTTGTGTCCCTCTGTCCCCATCCAGACGGAGCTCCTGACGTCCCTGAAGGCTCTGTTGAAGCACATAGACTCCAGTCAGCTCACTAGAGACCTGGACGGAACATTCCCCTACGACCACGATCACTGGGTCGCCTTCAGACAGGTAGGAATCACATCACCACGGTTACAGTTTGCTCAAATGGCACCCTATTAGCTATGTAGTGCACTGCGTTTGACCAGGGCCCACAGGTCTCTGGTCAAAAGTAGTGCACTTTATACAAAGGGTGGGTCTAATCCTGGATGCTGATTGGTTAAAACCGCATTCCAGCCGGTTAAAATGCCTATTTACTCTGTTCCATCTGACTGATCAATCCACTGTCTCATCTACCCAGCCAGGTCATTTATAAACTTGATCTCCACTATAAAAAGCATCTAGACATTATCTACCATTTCTTTTAGACTAATATTTAGTTTTCAACAACAGAGATTTATATAAACCTTTCTGTCTGTCTGTCTCTCTGACATTTGCAACATTATTTCAATATTCAAATTCGATCTCCAGCTGTCCCATAGTCGGGACGAGACAGACTAACACTAACACCACCCACGCCAATATATCCTCCAATCACCGGCTTCAAGGGCATTATCACTTAAATGGTCTGGTATTCTCTGATCTCAACACTGTCTGTAACATCTCTCTCTCTCTCTCTCTCTCGCTCTCTTTTGCTCTCTTTCGCTCTCTCTGCCCTCTCTCATTCTCTCTCTCTCTCTCTCGCTCTCTTTTGCTCTCTTTCGCTCTCTCTTTCTCATTCTCTCTCTCTCACACTCTCTCTCTCTCTCTCTCTCTCTCTCTCTCTCTCTCTCTCTCTCTCTCTCTCTCTCTCTCTCTCTCTCTCTCATTCTCTCTCTCTCTCATTCTCTCTCTCATTCTCTCTCTCTCTTTCTCGCTCTCTTTCTCATTCTCTCTCACTCTCTCTCTCACACTCTCTCTCACACTCTCTCTCTCTCTCACTCTCTCATTCTCTCTCTCTCATTCCCTCTCTCTCTCTTTCTCTCTCTTGCTCTCTCTCTCATTCTCTCTCTCTCATTCCCTCTCACTCTCTCTCGCTCTTTCTCGCTTTCTCACTCTCTCTCGTTCTCTCTCGCTCTCTCTCGTTCTCTCCCGCTCTCTCATTCTCTCTCTCTCTTATTCTCTCGCTCTCTCTCTCTTTCTCGCTCTCTTTCTCACACTCTCTCACTCTCTCATTCTCTCTCTCTCGCTCTCTCTGCTCTCTCTCTCTTGCTCTCTCTCTCATTCTCTCTCTCTCTCATTCCCTCTCGCTCTCTCTCTCACTCTCTCTCTCACTCTCTCTCATTCTCTCTCACACTCTCATTCTCTCTCACTCTCTCTCGCTTTCTCGCTCTCTCTCGTTCTCTCTCGCTCTCTCTCTCTCATTCTCTCTCACTCTCTCTCTCATTCCCTCTCTCTCTCTCTCGCTCTCTCTCATTCTCTCTCGCTCTCTCATTCTCTCTCGCTCTCTCATTCTCTCTCAGTCTCTCTCTCATTCCCTCTCTCTCTCTCTCTCTCTCTCTCGCTCTCGCACTCTCTCTCATTCTCTCTCTCTCACTCTCGTTTTCTCTCGCTCTCTCTCTCTCTCTCTCTTCATCCCTTCTGTTAGAAAATTGAGCCGTTTGCCAGCAGTTGCAGCGTGGCTCTCTCCTCCCTCCAATCTTCTATCTCTACGTTGAGCAGCACCAGCAACCTGGACAGCACCAAGGTGTGTGTGTGTTTGTGTGTGTGTGTGTGTGTGTGTGTGTGTGTGTGTGTGTGTGTGTGTGTGTGTGTGTGTGTGTGTGTGTGTGTGTGTGTGTGTGTGTGTGGTCTAGTGGTTAGAGTGTTGGGCCAGTAAGTGACAGGTTGCTAGTTTGAATCCCTGTGCCGACTAGGTGAAAGCTATCTGCCCTTGAACAAGGCACTTAACCCTAATTGCTCCTGGGTCGTCGTCAATAGTGGCTGATCCCTAGCCGTGACCCCACTCTCCGAGGGTGCCTCAGGGGGAGTGGGATACATGGCAGCAGTTCCTGGCCATAACTGAAGCTCTCACATCACACCTTGCTACAGATATCAGATATAACTTCCACCAAAGCAAAAACTACCATCTACTATATAATACAAAATGACAGGTAACCTTGATGATGTAAGTAAAGAAATATAACTAAGAAAAATCATCATGAGAGACAGAATGATCTGATCTGTAATATACATCACTAAGTTGCAGGTGTCATCAAGACAACTAACCAATCACATCCTTTTACCCACGTGTCATGTGGTTTCAATAGGAAGAGACATGTGTTGAACTCTACTGTAGAAACCTATGGAGGAATTCCAGAGATAATCACTTAACTCAACGTTGGACCTAAACCCTGATCTCATTAGATGTGTCTGTCTGTGTGATGGATGTTGGATCTAAACCCTGATCTCATTAGATGTGTCTGGCTGTGTGATGGATGTTGGACCTAAACCCTGATCTCATTAGATGTGTCTGTCTGTGTGATGGATGTTGGACCTAAACCCTGATCTCATTAGATGTGTCTGTCTGTGTGATGGATGTTGGACCTAAACCCTGATCTCATTAGATGTGTCTGTCTGTGTGATGGATGTTGGATCTAAACCCTGATCTCATTAGATGTGTCTGGCCGTGTGATGGATGTTGGACCTAAACCCTGATCTCATTAGATGTGTCTGTCTATGTGATGGATGTTGTGGGTGTTTTCAGTATGTTTTCAGTTGGACAGACGTGTGTGTGTGTTACACCGTGGTGTGTGTGTAACACCATGGTGTGTGTGTAACACCGTGGTGTGTGTGTGTGTGTAACACCGTGGTGTGTGTGTGTAACACCGTGGTGTGTGTGTAACACCGTGGTGTGTGTGTGTGTGTAACACCATGGTGTGTGTGTGTAACACCGTGGTGTGTGTGGAACATCGTGGTGTATGTGTGTGTGTAACACCGTGGTGTGTGTGTGTAACACCATGGTGTGTGTGTCTGGTTCAGGAGGTATCTGAGGTGCTGGAGCAGCAGAGGTCTCTGATGAAGTGTGTGTGTGTGTGTGTGTGTGTGTGTGTGTGTGTGTGTGTGTGTGTGTGTGTGTGTGTGTGTGTGTGTGTGTGTGTGTGTGTCTGGTTCAGGAGGTATCTGAGGTGCTGGAGCAGCAGAGGTCTCTGATGAAGTGTGTGTTGGAGGACACCCGTCTGAACAGACTGAGGCTGGAGGGAGGAACAGTCCTGGCCCGGATCAGGAAGGACGAGGCCTGTGAGAATGACAACTACAGGTACTGCTGGGAGAGGGTCTGCATAACCAGAACTTACTATTGGATCAGATGTAGTGCACTATATAGGGAAGAGTGTGCCAAATGTAGTGCACTATATAGGGAAGAGTGTGCCAAATGTAGTGCACTATATAGGGAAGAGTGTGCCAAATGTAGTGCACTATATAGGGAAGAGTGTGCCAAATGTAGTGCACTATATAGGGAAGAGTGTGCCAAATGTAGTGCACTATATAGGGAAGAGTGTGCCAAATGTAGTGCACTATATAGGGAAGAGTGTGCCAAATTTAGTGCACTATATAGGGAAGAGTGTGCCAAATGTAGTGCACTATATAAGGAAGAGTGTGTCAAATGTAGTGCACTATATAGGGAAGAGTGTGCCAAATGTAGTGCACTATATAGGGAAGAGTGTGCCAAATGTAGTGCACTATATAGGGAAGAGTGTGCCAAATGTAGTGCACTATATAGGGAAGAGTGTGCCAAATGTAGTGCACTATATAGGGAAGAGTGTGCCAAATGTAGTGCACTATATAGGGAAGAGTGTGCCAAATGTAGTGCACTATATAGGGAAGAGTGTGCCAAATGTAGTGCACTATATAGGGAAGAGTGTGCCAAATGTAGTGCACTATATAGGGAAGAGTGTGCCAAATGTAGTGCACTATATAGGGAAGAGTGTGCCAAATGTAGTGCACTATATAGGGAAGAGTGTGCCAAATGTAGTGCACTATATAGGGAAGAGTGTGCCAAATGTAGTGCACTATATAGGGAAGAGTGTGCCAAATGTAGTGCACTATATAAGGAAGAGTGTGTCAAATGTAGTGCACTATATAGGGAAGAGTGTGCCAAATGTAGTGCACTATATAGGGAAGAGTGTGCCAAATGTAGTGCACTATATAGGGAAGAGTGTGCCAAATGTAGTGCACTATATAGGGAAGAGTGTGCCAAATGTAGTGCACTATATAGGGAAGAGTGTGCCAAATGTAGTGCACTATATAGGGAAGAGTGTGCCAAATGTAGTGCACTATATAGGGAAGAGTGTGCTAAATGTAGTGCACTATATAGGGAAGAGTGTGTCAAATGTAGTGCACTATATAGGGAAGAGTGTGCCATTTGAGACACATCGGAGTTCTATCCAAAGATCAGAATGTTGGCCGTATTAAACCTCTGTAGAGATAATGCATAACTCCTTTATGAAGCATTCAGACAGTGGTGCGTAACGCTCAACACAAACATATATAGTTATGGTCACTGATGATAAATCTATTACCCATCACCACCATTCGTTGCCAACCTACTGTTGTCCTTGCTGTCCATCCAGGGATGCAGTGGACATGGTGAATGTCCTTTATAACCAGGTGGATGAGGAGGTCCATAAACTGGTGATCCTCTCCAACAAGTCCCTGAAACAGCTGGAGAGTCTGCTGGAGGTCCGCAGGTTTGAGGAACAGACAGAGCAGGTGGGATTTTCACTTCAGTCAGACTGATGGCTTGTCGTTGGACATTTCATTCTGTCGTTGTGATTTCACTTCAGTCAGTCTGATGGCTTGTCTTTGGGCATTTCATTCTGTCGTTGTGATTTCACTTCAGTCAGACTGATGGCTTGTCTTTGGGCATTTCATTCTGTCGTTGTGATTGTGCTTACATACAGTACGTTGAAGTCCTTTCTAACTGGATCTACTAATGTCTAATAAGCTGCTAGTAATCTGATAATGTGAGCTACAGTGGCCCTGATTCTAAAGTATTGGATGTTAGCGTATTATACCAAAGCCTTACATCCCATCTGCTTCTGTCTCTCCCTCCAGATCAAAGTATGGTTCAGTGTGGAAGGAGAGAAGCACCTCACTGCCCTGGACTGTCTTCCTCTCTCTCTGGCTGCAGTCAAAGACATGAGGCAGAGTTTGGAACAGTTCTTTGAGGAGTCAGTTGTAAGTTTAAACATGGTACATTTCTTCCTGACTTGTTGTTTTTTGCTTTGAAAACGGCTCCTAAGACTCTTATAAACTCCATTTCCCATGATCCTCTCCTCTCTGTCCACGTACAGCAGCAGCAGAAGCAGGGTTTACTGCTGGTCAGGCAGTCAGGGGAGTCTCTCCCCAGCTCGGCCTTGCTGGACTTCAAACAGCACCTGGGATCCATCCTGGGCAGAGTGGAGAGGAGGAAGAACCAGCTAGACATCCTCACCAACCTCTACGAGTTCTACGGCTCGGTAAAGACAGATCCAGGATCATTTCCCATTCTTCATTTATTTATCAAGCAAGAGAGATTGAGGAAAAAGGATGTGATGAGGTGTCTTGACTGGCCACCCCACATAGCCTGGTTCCTCTCTAGGTTTCTTCCTAGGTTTTGGCCTTTCTAGGGAGTTTTTCCTAGCCACCGTGCTTCTACACCTGCATTGCTTGCTGTTTGGGGTTTTAGGCTGGGTTTCTGTACAGCACTTTGAGATATCAGCTGATGTACGAAGGGCAATATAAATGAATTTGATTTGATGTCTTGGGCTGCATCCCAAATGGCGCTATGAATCCTGGTCCAATAGGGAATAGGGAGCCACTTATGACACAGAATACTGTAAGGGTTGATCCTCCTTACTATGCTGCTGTGTTTGAACCTTGACCTATTGATAGATACAATAGATACAGATTTTATACATTATATCAATCATAAACACTGAGTGTACAAAACATTAAGAACACCTTCCTAATATTGAGTTGCATCCCCCCTTTTGCCCTCAGAACAGCCTCAATTTGTCGGGACATGGACTCTACAAGGAGTTGAAAGCGTTCCACAGGGATGCTGGCCCATGTTGACTCTACAAGGAGTTGAAAGCGTTCCACAGGGATGCTGGCCCATGTTGACTCTACAAGGAGTTGAAAGCGTTCCACAGGGATGCTGGCCCATGTTGACTCTACAAGGAGTTGAAAGCGTTCCACAGGGATGCTGGCCCATGTTGACTCTACAAGGAGTTGAAAGCGTTCCACAGGGATGCTGGCCCATGTTGACTCTACAAGGAGTTGAAAGCGTTCCACAGGGATGCTGGCCCATGTTGACTCTACAAGGAGTTGAAAGCGTTCCACAGGGATGCTGGCCCATGTTGACTCTACAAGGAGTTGAAAGCGTTCCACAGGGATGCTGGCCCATGTTGACTCTACAAGGAGTTGAAAGCGTTCCACAGGGATGCTGGCCCATGTTGACTCCAATGCTTCCCACAGTTGTGGCAAGTTGGCTGGATGTCCTTTGGTTGGTGGACTCTCCTTGATACACACAGGAACTGCTGAGCCTGAAAACCCCAGCGGTGTTACAGTTCATGACGTAAACCGGGGGGCCTGACACCTACTACCACATCCCATTCAAAGGCACTTATAAATATGTTGTCTCGCCCCATTCACGCTCTGAATGGAACACATACACAATCCATGTCTCAATTGTCTCAAGGCTTAAAAATCATACTTTAACCAGGTCTCCTCCCCTTCATCTCCACTGATTGAAGTGGATTTAACAAAGTGACATAAATAAGGAATCATAGATTTCACCTGGATTCACCTGGTCAGTCTGTGTCATTGAAAGAGCAGGTGTTCCTAATGTTTTGTCCACTCAGTGTCTGTTCTAATTCTATTTCTACGTACTATCCGTCCTGTCCTGCAGGCTAACCAGTGGATGGAGCACTGCCAGGACTACTTCCGGCAGCTGAACCTGGAGAGCAGTGGTGTGAGCCTCCCTCCTGCAGTACTTGAGATCCTCCAGGACTATCAGATGGAGGCCTCCACGTTCTCCCTGGACAACTTCAGCTCCCTCAATGATATGGTCCTGTCCTTGGACAGGTATACCACCTGCTGTAAGATAGTCTGGGAAGGATAGGGTGGGGTAGGGTAGGATGGGGTAGGTTAGGGTGGGGTAGGATATGAAAGGAAAGAGTAGGTTGGGGTAGGATAGGGTAGGGTAGGGTAGGATGGGGTAGGTTAGGGTGGGGTAGGGTAGGATGGGGTAGGATATGAAAGGAAAGAGTAGGTTGGGGTAGGATAGGGTAGGGTAGGGTAGGGTAACATGGGGTAGGGTAGGGTAGGATGGGGTAGGATAGTAAAAAGTAGCATAGGGTAGGTTAGGAAAGGAAAGAGTAGGATAGCTTCAGCAACAGCTAATGCAGATCCAAATAAGGTCCTAAATCCTAATAGTATAGCTATAATTTTGTTAATTTCTTTGTGAAAACTTCAGTTAAGTTTTCTGCATCATATTGGCCGACTTTTTGTCTTTTTTTGGATTCCACTTGCCATTGCTATTTTAGGAATAGAAAACAATGTGTTTTCATAGAAGGACACAAATCAAAACTTCTTGAACCACGGCCGGCCCGCTCATTAGGCAGGATCAGGCAGTCGCCTATTGCGGAAGATTGACAAGGACTGCATTTTATGAGCTATTATGTCATAGTAATTATTATTAAACAGTAGTTACCATATTATTATTATGTCATAGTTATTATTATTATTATGTCATAGTTATTATTAGACTGTAGTTGCCATATTATTATTAGACTGTAGTTGCCATATTATTATTAGACTGTAGTTGCCATATTATTATTAGACTGTAGTTGCCATATTATTATTAGACTGTAGTTGCCATATTATTATTAGACTGTAGTCGCCATATTATTATTAGACTGTAGTTGCCATAGTATTATTAGACTGTAGTTGCCATATTATTATTAGACTGTAGTTGCCATATTATTATTAGACTGTAGTTGCCATATTATTATTAGACTGTAGTTGCCATATTATTATTAGACTGTAGTTGCCATATTATTATTAGACTGTAGTTGCCATATTATTATTAGACTGTAGTTGCCATATTATTATTAGACAGTAGTTGCCATAGTATTATTAGACTGTAGTTGCCATATTATTATTAGACTGTAGTTGCCATATTATTATTAGACTGTAGTTGCCATAGTATTATTAGACTGTAGTTGCCATATTATTATTAGACTGTAGTTGCCATATTATTATTAGACTGTAGTTGCCATTATTATTAGACTGTAGTTGCCATAGTATTATTAGACTGTAGTTGCCATATTATTATTAGACTGTAGTTGCCATATTATTATTAGACTGTAGTTGCCATATTATTATTAGACTGTAGTTGCCATATTATTATTAGACTGTAGTTGCCATATTATTATTAGACTGTAGTTGCCATATTATTATTAGACTGTAGTTGCCATATATTATTAGACTGTAGTTGCCATAGTATTATTAGACTGTAGTTGCCATATTATTATTAGACTGTAGTTGCCATATTATTATTAGACTGTAGTTGCCATATTATTATAGACTGTAGTTGCCATATTATTATTAGACTGTAGTTGCCATATTATTATTAGACTGTAGTTGCCATATTATTATTAGACTGTAGTTGCCATATTATTATTAGACTGTAGTTGCCATAGTATTATTAGACTGTAGTTGCCATATTATTATTAGACTGTAGTTGCCATATTATTATTAGACTGTAGTTGCCATATTATTATTAGACTGTAGTTGCCATAGTATTATTAGACTGTAGTTGCCATATTATTATTAGACTGTAGTTGGCCATAGTATTATTAGACTGTAGTTGCCATATTATTATTAGACTGTAGTTGCCATATTATTATTATTGCTACTAAGTATTATTTGTTTGTTGTTTTTATTTCAAATAATAAATAAGTCATTTAGGGGCTTTTTTCACTTCGGGGTGCAGTTTCCCCAAAGTACTAGGATCAGCTTCCCCTCCCCCAATCCTAACCTTCATCATTAGTAGGGGAAATGAAAAACTTACCCCAGATGAGTGTCTTGGGGCAACTTCACACTACACCCGTTTTTTCCACTGACCTTGTCTCTCTCCCTCTGGCCAGCCCCCGGCAGACCCATCAGTGGAACGTCCTGTGGACCAAGTGTCAACAGACCAAGAACCAGCTGGAGAAAACCCTGGCCCAGGCCACAGCAGCAGTTACTGCAGCTTCTGACTCTGCAGCCTCTAACTCTGCAGCCTCTGACTCTGCAGCCTCTGACTCTGCAGCCTCTAACTCTGCAGCCTCTAACTCTGCAGCCTCTGACTCTGCAGCCTCTGACTCTGCAGCCTCTGACTCTGCAGCCTCTAACTCTGCAGCCTCTAACTCTGCAGCCTCTAACTCTGCAGCCAGAAATCTAACCAAAGACCCTTCAGAGAATGCAGACAGACAGGGGGGCTGCACTCACACAGAGCAGCACGGGGCTGCTGGAGGGGATCTTGTTTTACCTGAGTTGCCCACTCTAGGGTCAAGGATCATAGTGTCGTCGCTGGAGTTTGAGGAAGAAACCAAGCCTCACTCCACAGGTCACTTCTCCTCCAACAACAACAAGAGCCCCTCTTCCTGCTCCTTCACCTCCTCCTCCCTCTTCCCCTTCCCCCCCGCCCCAGAGGGAGACCCCCTCCTCCTCAAGCTGCAGCAGAGCCCCTCTCTGTTCGACGACACGGACAGCGACTGCACCATCGACTCCATGGGGGCCGCCTCCTGCCACTCGGAGCCTGTCTATTCGTCCTCTGGGACGCCACTCCACCAGCACCGCCAGCACCGCAAACAGCCG
>NW_022265991.1:132500-137500 GCF_002021735.2 Oncorhynchus kisutch | reverse complement strand
CACATCCTGTGTGTGTACCTTTGACTGTAGTCAGAGTGGTAACTTGTTATTCCTGTGTGCAGGAGGATCAGTTTGACTCTAGTCAGAGTGGTAACTTGTTATTCCTGTGTGCAGGAGGATCAGTTTGACTGTAGTCAGAGTGGTAACTTGTTATTCCTGATGGTTGGAATGTAGTTGGAATAGGGTGCCATTTGGAACACATCCTGTGTGTGTACCTTTGACTGTAGTCAGAGTGGTAACTTGTTATTCCTGTGTGCAGGAGGATCAGTTTGACTCTAGTCAGAGTGGTAACTTGTTATTCCTGTGTGCAGGAGGATCAGTTTGACTGTAGTCAGAGTGGTAACTTGTTATTCCTGATGGTTGGAATGTAGTCAGAGTGGTAACTTGTTATTCCTGTGTGCAGGAGGATCAGTTTGACTCTAGTCAGAGTGGTAACTTGTTATTCCTGTGTGCAGGAGGATCAGTTTGACTGTAGTCAGAGTGGTAACTTGTTATTCCTGTGTGCAGGAGGATCAGCTTGACTGTAGTCAGAGTGGTAACTTGTTATTCCTGTGTGCAGGAGGATCAGTTTGACTCTAGTCAGAGTGGTAACTTGTTATTCCTGTGTGCAGGAGGATCAGTTTGGAATGTAGTCAGAGTGGTAACTTGTTATTCCTGTGTGCAGGAGGATCAGTTTGACTCTAGTCAGAGTGGTAACTTGTTATTCCTGTGTGCAGGAGGATCAGTTTGACTCTAGTCAGAGTGGTAACTTGTTATTCCTGTGTGCAGGAGGATCAGTTTGACTCTAGTCAGAGTGGTAACTTGTTATTCCTGTGTGCAGGAGGATCAGTTTGACTCTAGTCAGAGTGGTAACTTGTTAATCCTGTGTGCAGGAGGATCAGTTTGGAATGTACGCTCTCTACAGCAAGAACAAGCCTCAGTCTGACGCTCTACTCACCAGCCACGGGAATGGATTCTTTAAGGTGCGTCTGAAACGGCTCTGGTTACTACCGTTCTAGGATCGGCTGTACTAACACCAGACCTAACCTTTAACCAATATGAAACTACTTCACAGCAACAGGCTAATTGTAAAGTTGTGTGAGCCAAACAACATACAGGGTGCTACTAATGTATATCCGCTAGTTCTACACTGAGTAACATTAGAATTCCCATTGTCAAACTTTACATAGCTACTGGACGTCTACCTATGTAGGATGGAAGAGTTGAATTAACATTAGAATTCCCATTTAGAAAAGCTATTGTACATCTGCATACAGAGTCCTACATCCCCTCTCATCCTCCTCTATGTGTGTGTCTGCTACCCAGAACAACCAGTTGGAGCCGGGTGTTAAGATGGACCAGGTGTCCTACCTGTCTGTTTATCTTTCTGTATGTATCCTGAACTCTACCCTCTGACCTCTAACCTGTCTGTCTCCCCAGAACAACCAGTTGGAGCTGGGTGTTAAGATGGACCAGGTGTCCTACCTGTCTGTTTATCTTTCTGTATGTATCCTGACCTCTGACCTCTACCCTCTGACCTCTACCCTCTGACCTCTAACCTGTCTGTCTCCCCAGAACAACCAGCTGGAGCCGGGTGTTAAGATGGACCAGGTGTCCTACCTGTCTGTTTATCTTTCTGTATGTATCCTGACCTCTGACCTCTACCCTCTGACCTCTAACCTGTCTGTCTCCCCAGAACAACCAGTTGGAGCCGGGTGTTAAGATGGACCAGGTGTCCTACCTGTCTGTTTATCTTTCTGTATGTATCCTGACCTCTGACCTCTACCCTCTGACCTCTAACCTGTCTGTCTCCCCAGAACAACCAGTTGGAGCCGGGTGTTAAGATGGACCAGGTGTCCTACCTGTCTGATGGTCTGTTTATCTTTCTGTATGTATCCTGACCTCTACCCTCTGACCTCTAACCTGTCTGTCTCCCCAGAACAACCAGTTGGAGCCGGGTGATAAGATGGACCTGGTGTCCTACCTGTCTGATGGTCTGTTTATCTTTCTGTATGTATCCTGACCTCTGACCTCTACCCTCTGACCTCTAACCAGTCTGTCTCCCCAGAACAACCAGCTGGAGCCGGGTGATAAGATGGACCTGGTGTCCTACCTGTCTGTTGGTCTGTTTATCTTTCTGTATGTATCCTGACCTCTGACCTCTAACCTCTCTGTCTCCCCAGAACAACCAGTTGGAGCTGGGTGATAAGATGGACCTGGTGTCCTACCTGTCTGTTGGTCTGTTTATCTTTCTGTATGTATCCTGACCTCTACCCTCTGACCTCTGACCTCTAACCCGTCTGTCTCCCCAGAACAAGCAGTTGGAGCTGGGTGATAAGATGGACCTGGTGTCCTACCTGTCTGTTGGTCTGTTTATCTTTCTGTATGTATCCTGACCTCTGACCTCTAACCTCTCTGTCTCCCCAGAACAACCAGCTGGAGCCGGGTGATAAGATGGACCTGGTGTCCTACCTGTCTGTTGGTCTGTTTATCTTTCTGTATGTATCCTGACCTCTGACCTCTAACCTCTCTGTCTCCCCAGAACAACCAGCTGGAGCCGGGTGATAAGATGGACCTGGTGTCCTACCTGTCTGTTGGTCTGTTTATCTTTCTGTATGTATCCTGACCTCTGACCTCTAACCTCTCTGTCTCCCCAGAACAAGCAGTTGGAGCTGGGTGATAAGATGGACCTGGTGTCCTACCTGTCTGTTGGTCTGTTTGTCTTTCTGTATGTATCCTGACCTCTGACCTCTACCCTCTGACCTCTAACCTGTCTGTCTCCCCAGAACAACCAGCTGGAGCCGGGTGATAAGATGGACCTGGTGTCCTACCTGTCTGTTGGTCTGTTTATCTTTCTGTATGTATCCTGACCTCTGACCTCTCTGTCTCCCCAGAACAAGCAGTTGGAGCTGGGTGATAAGATGGACCTGGCGTCCTACCTGCTGAAGCCCATCCAGAGGATGTCTAAGTACGCCCTGCTGCTGAAGGACCTGATCAAGGAGTGTGGTCAGTCCCAGGAACAGGAGCTCTCTGACCTCCGCACCGCAGAGGA
Organism: Oncorhynchus kisutch; assembly: GCF_002021735.2. Classification (NCBI taxonomy): domain Eukaryota; kingdom Metazoa; phylum Chordata; class Actinopteri; order Salmoniformes; family Salmonidae; genus Oncorhynchus; species Oncorhynchus kisutch. The sequence goes on along the minus strand of NW_022265991.1, from coordinate 134,469 downwards.
GATGGTTAAGTTCCAGCTGCGCCACGGCAACGACCTGCTGGCCATGGACGCCATCCGAGGATGTGATGTAAGTCGGGGGGATGGAGCAGTAGAGCAGTAGAGTAGTAGATCAGTAGAGCAGTAGAGTGGTAGATCAGTAGATCAGTAGATCAGTAGAGCAGTAGAGTAGTAGATCAGTAGAGTAGTAGAGTGGTAGATCAGTAGATCAGTAGATCAGTAGAGTAGTAGAGCAGTAGAGCAGTAGAGCAGTAGAGTAGTAGAGCAGTAGATCAATAGAGCAGTAGAGTAGTAGATCAGTAGAGCAGTAGAGCAGTAGATCAGTAGAGTAGTAGAGCAGTAGATCAGTAGAGTAGTAGAGTAGTAGAGTAGTAGAGCAGTAGAGTAGTAGAGTAGTAGAGCAGTAGAGCAGTAGAGTAGTAGAGTAGTAGAGCAGTAGAGTAGTAGAGCAGTAGAGCAGTAGAGTAGTAGAGCAGTAGATCAGTAGATCAGTAGAGCAGTAGAGTAGTAGAGCAGTAGAGCAGTAGATCAGTAGAGCAGTAGAGCAGTAGAGTAGTAGAGTAGTAGAGCAGTAGAGCAGTAGAGCAGTAGAGCAGTAGATCAGTAGAGCGGTAGAGCAGTAGAGCAGTAGAGTAGTAGAGCAGTAGAGCAGTAGAGTAGTAGAGCGGTAGAGTGGTAGAGCAGTAGATCAGTAGAGTAGTAGATCAGTAGAGTAGTAGAGTAGTAGAGTAGTAGATCAGTAGAGCAGTAGAGCAGTAGAGTAGAGTGGTAGAGTAGTAGAGCAGTAGATCAGTAGAGCAGTAGAGCAGTAGAGTAGTAGAGTAGTAGAGCAGTAGATCAGTAGAGCGGTAGAGCGGTAGAGCGGTAGAGCGGTAGAGTAGTAGAGCAGTAGAGCAGTAGAGTAGTAGAGCAGTAGAGTAGTAGAGCAGTAGAGTAGTAGAGTAGTAGAGCAGTAGAGCAGTAGAGTAGTAGAGCAGTAGAGCAGTAGAGTAGTAGAGCAGTAGAGTAGTAGAGTAGTAGAGTAGTAGAGTGGTAGAGTGGTAGAGTAGTAGAGTAGTAGAGTGGTAGAGCAGTAGATCAGTAGAGTAGTAGAGCAGTAGAGCAGTAGAGCAGTAGAGTAGTAGAGTAGTAGAGTGGTAGAGCAGTAGATCAGTAGAGTAGTAGAGTAGTAGAGTAGTAGAGTAGTAGAGCAGTAGAGTGGTAGAGTGGTAGAGTGGTAGAGTAGTAGAGTGGTAGAGCAGTAGATCAGTAGAGTAGTAGAGTAGTAGAGTAGTAGAGCAGTAGAGCGGTAGATCGGTAGATCGGTAGAGCGGTAGAGCGGTAGAGCGGTAGAGCAGTAGAGCAGTAGAGCAGTAGAGCAGTAGAGTAGTAGAGCAGTAGAGCAGTAGAGCAGTAGAGTAGTAGAGTAGCAGAGTAGTAGAGTAGTAGAGCAGTAGAGTAGTAGATCAGTAGAGCAGTAGAGTAGTAGAGTAGTAGAGTAGTAGAGCAGTAGAGTAGTAGAGTAGTAGAGCAGTAGAGCAGTAGAGTAGTAGAGCATGGCACCGGCATCCAATTCCCACTGGGACCACCCATATGACAAATGTATGCATGAGACAGACAGAGAGAGAGAGAGAGACAGAGACAGAGAGAGAGACAGAGAGAGAGACAGAGAGAGAGAGAGACAGAGACAGAGACAGAGACAGAGAGAGAGACAGAGACAGAGACAGAGACAGAGAGAGAGAGAGAGAGACAGAGACAGAGACAGAGACAGAGACAGAGACAGAGAGAGAATTGGCCATGTAAACATATGTTCCCCATGTCAATAAAGCCTTTAAATTGAAATTGTATTGAGAGAGAGAGAGAGGGGAAATAGAAACGTACACATCATGTATAATTATTTGTTTGGAAGAAAATGTCGTAGTAGAATGTAGTAGAGTAGCAGAGTAGTAGAGTAGTAGAGCAGTAGAGTAGTAGATCAGTAGAGCAGTAGAGT